>NC_134241.1:38109101-38346623 GCF_965152275.1 Natator depressus | reverse complement strand
GCATGCTTCTCCCGCCCCAAGCGCCAGCTCTGCAGCTCCCATTGGCCAGGAACCTGGGCCAATGGGAGCTGCGGGGGCAGCACCTGCAGATAGAGCAGTGCACAAAGCTGCCTGGCCGTGCCTCCACGTAGGAGCTGGAGGGAGGACATGCCGCTGCTTCCGGGAGCGGCTTAAAATAAGCACCCCCCAGAGCCTGCACCCCTGCCCCCCTCCCACA
This sequence comes from Natator depressus, assembly GCF_965152275.1. Lineage (NCBI taxonomy): Eukaryota > Metazoa > Chordata > Testudines > Cheloniidae > Natator > Natator depressus. The sequence goes on along the minus strand of NC_134241.1, from coordinate 38,346,406 downwards.
GCCCAACCACCTGCCCCAGCCCTCATCTCCCTCCTGTCCTCCAAACCCCTCAGTCCCACCCTGGAGCACCCTCCTGCACCCCAAACCCCTCATCCCCAGCTCCACCCCAGAGCCTGCACCCCAAGCTGGAGCCTTCATCCCCCCCCACGCCCCAACCTCCTGCCACAGCCCTGAACCCCTTCCTGCCCTCTGAACCCCTCAGCCCCAGCCCAGAGCCACCTCCTGCACCCCAAATCCCTCATCCCCAGCCCCACACCAGAGCCCCCCCGGCACCCTAACCCCCTGCCCCAGCCCAGTGAAAATGAGCGAGTGAGTGAGGGTGGGGAGATTGAGCAACAGTGGGTGGGGGAATGGAGTGAGCAGGGATGGGGCCTTGGAGGAGGGGCGGGACAGGGGTGGGGCAAGCCCTGATCCGCCTCCTGCCCTCTTAACCCCTCAGTCCCTGCCCGGAGCGCCCCCCTGAACCCCAAACCCCTACCCCAGAGTCTGCACCTTCAGCCGGAGCGCTCACAACTCCCGAACTCCAACCCCCTGCCCCAGCCAGAGCCTCCTCCCGCACCCTAAACCCCTCATTTCTGGCCACACTTCAGAACCCGCATCCCCAGTCCAGAGCCCATACCCCCTCCCACACCCCAACCTCCTGCCTCAGACTGGGGCCCCCTCCCATACTCCAAACCCCTCGGCTCTACTCCCCAGCCCAAAACCCCCTGCCCCCACCCCAGATCCTGCACCTCCAGCTGGAGCCTTCACCCCCTCCTGCACCCCAACTCCCTAATCCAGCCAGGTGAAAATGAACAAGTGAGTGAGGGTGGGAGAGCGAGCGACAGGGAGGGGGGAATGGAGTGAGCAGTGGTTAGGACCTTGGAGGAGGGGCAGGGCAGGGCAGGGCAAGGGTGTTCGGTTTTATGTGAGTAGAAAGTTGGCAACCTAGCTGGGCTGGTAGGAGGCTGTCTCTGCTCCTCTTGTGGGGGCAGGCTGGGGGTCTGCTGCTCCCTGGTTCAGACAGGCCAGGGTCCATTCTGGGAAGGCTCCGACCTCCACTCCCTGAGCAGGGAACTTTGTGCACAAGTTCCTCACTGCCAGCAGAGGCCTCTGCATGCAGGGTCCCCAAACCACCCCAGCAGAGCTGTGATGGGGCCATGGGATCCCCTCCAGAGGCCTCGGGTCTCTCATGTGCCTTAGCCCCTGTGTGATGATCTGGGAATCTGGTAGCTACTATAAAGTTACTATGAGTTGTGACTATGAAAACTGCTGCATCATGGCTACCTCTCTGTATCCACTGTCCCTACCTACCCGTTTCCCCCCTGAGGACAATGGGGAAGTCCTGTGCTTTCACCAGGGCAGTTATGCTAAAGAGCAACTGGAGTCAAGGGAGTGTATGGGGTTGGGCTGGGGGTTGGAGCAGCAGAAAGTTGGAGAGCTGGGTGATCTCAGTAAGGACACACCAGAACAGGAAAGGTGGCTGGACAGGAGAGCGGGCCAGGCTTCAGAGGGAGAAGCCACCCAACACACAGAGGCCTGCAGGAGGCTCTCTTGTGCTTTATCTGATAAGTGCAAAGAGCAAGCATGTGTTAGGCTTCTGGGAAAGTGTCTCTCCCTGTGTTAAATGCTTCACAATGAACACGGAGAGAGTTACCCCAAATCCAGGGGGCTCACACCAGGGAGTCTGAAGGGTCAGCACTGAGCCCAAGGGCCAGGCAGCTGTTCCAACTCTCAGGGGGCAGTGCTAGGCAGCAGGTCTGCACCCCGAGAGTGTGCCTGGGGACCCTGAGTGAGGGGCACTGCTGGAGCTCTATCCAGGCCCTGGAGACTTACAATACCTGTGGAGCTAATGGCTGGGTCCTTTCACAGCAGTCCAGCAGCAGGGGGCCCATCCGGATCTGTGACCCCCTGTTCCCAAGAGGGTGGTGCTGGAGAGAGTGACCCCATGGGGGGGTGGGGTGGGGGATGTTCCCTCTGCTACCCTTTTCCTCTGTGTGGAGCCAGTGGCTGCCTGTGCTCCAGATTCCTGCTCTGAGTCGTCACCCGCAGCACCACTAAGCCCAGGTGTCAGAAACCAGGAGTGAGGCCCCCAAACCAGCTTAGCTGATGATAGCATGCTCCCTGCACTGCACTGTAGAACCTGGAGGGGGCAGGGAGCCAGGGCTGGAGTCCAGGGAGCAGCCAGGGAGTGGAAGGAGCTGAAGGTGCAGCCTGGGTAGCTGGGCCGCTTGGAGGATAGGTGACTGCACACTCCCCCTTCCATGGCATGCACTGTGTTGGGGGAGGAGAGCCAGGCTGTCCAGACAGCATTGTCATAGCAGAGACCATGGAGCTGGGCCACTCCAGGAGCACAGTGGTGACACACTCCTCACTGAGGATTTTTGTAGTGTTTTACATGAATACTGTATACATGCCTCAGTTTCCCTGTGTGCTGCATGTTTAACAAGGTGGTGGGAGAGGACTTGTTGCATTAGACCAGGTGTGACCTCACCTAGCAGCCTGGAAATGGCCTAGAGATGGGGTACCCTAGTGACTGGTAACCTCGTGACCGAGAGGCCCAGCCCAGCTCAGGAACCAGCTGGTTCTGGCCAGTGGGAGGACAAAGGGCTGAGGAGAGAGGACCTTGGTGACCTGACCAGCCAGTTCCAGCCAGAGGGGGAAAAAACATGTTTACCTGGGACAGAAGATAAAGGAAAGGGGAGGAACTGTTGGCGGAGGTGCTATAGGATGATTGGCAGGAAAAAGGGGGCTTCTGGACTGGAGAGAGAGAGCAGCCAGAACCCACCTGGATGCAGGAGAGACCTAGATGTACTGTGCTGAGGGTTGCTAGGCCTGAGGGCCCTGAGAAGCGCCTGTGCTAGGTTCAGACATTCAGTAAACCCTGTTTTACACCGGCACAGGCTAGCAACCGGGATGGCATTGTTCCTTCTGGGTGTGGAGGCCCTGGGGGTCCAAAGCGAGTGGACTCCCTGAGGGGGCACACGGCAAGAGACAGGTGTGCAGAAAGCTCAGAGGTACGGTCCCAGGGGGTAGTGAGGCCAGAGGGCCTAATCCTGGCAAGAGAATGCAACCTTCATGGAAGGTTGTCACACTGAAGGACGGTTACTCCCAGGGGCTGTACGGAGCCAAGAGAGAATGAGCCTGTGACACCTACACTGTGAGAACTTCCAACCTCCAGCTGCATGCCTGAGGGAATTAACACTGCAGCAGAGTACGGGGCTCTTGTTGCAGAAATTCTCCCAGCACTGGACCCTAAATAACACCTGCCCTACCTCACAGGGGTGTCGTGCAGGTACAGTCACTTACTGCTAGGGGGAAGTGTTGCCTAGTGCATGGTGTGCTGGCCTGGGACTAAGGGGACTCTGGTTCTATTCAGTGATGAACTGCCAAAATCTTAACAACCGGTTCCCTATAAAAAGTTCTGATTTAAGGGATGTGCCCCAGTATGTATTTTTTGTACCAACAGGGTTACCATACGTCTGTATTTTCCCTGGACGGCGATTTAAGAACCAAAAAGCCTGACCTGTCCGGGAAAATACGGATGTATGTTAACCCTGCCTAAGGTTCCTTTTTAAAAAGATGGGTCTGAACTAGAAATGAGCTCCGTTTCACATGTGTGGGTCCCCGCCACTCCCTGGGGGTGTGCTAGGGTGACCAGATGTCCCGATTTTATAGGGACAGTCCCGATTTTGGGGTCTTTTTCTTATATAGGCTCCTATTACCCCCCCACCCCTGTCCTGATTTTTCACACTTGCTGTCTGGTCACTCTAGGGTGTGCACATGTGTGGGTCCCAGCTGCTCCATGCCCCCCTCATTGAAGCAGGTGTGCAGGGTTACTGCCCTGGGAACTGCAGGGCACCAGTGGACGTGGGGCCAGCTGCAGACAGGGACGTGGGGCAGGGCTAGCTGGAAGCAGGGGGTGTGGGGCTGGCTGCGGGCAGGGCAGGGGGTGTGGAGCTTGCTGGAGACAGGAGGGTGCGGGGTTGGCTGGAGGCAAGGGGGTGCGGGGTTGGCTGGAGACAGGGCAGGGGCTGGCTGCAGGCAGGGCAGGGGGTGCGCCAGGGGCTGGTGCGGGCAGGGGGTGCAGGGGTGGCTGGAGATGGGCTGGTGCGGGCAGGGGGTGCGGCAGGGGCTGATGCGGGCAGGTGGTGTAGGGGTTGGCTGGAGACAGTCTGGCTGCAGGCAGGGGGTACAGGGGTGGCTGGAGGCAGGGCAGGGGGCGGCTGGAGACGGGGGCTGGCTGCTGGAAGGGGGTTCGGGGGTGGCTGGAGGCAGCAGCTGGCTGCGGGCAGGGTGGTGGGTACTCACGGGGAGAGCAGCAGGACGCAGCCCAGGCCCAGCAGAGCAGCCGGGGACCCACCAGGCAGCAGTGGGAGCCCCAGGGCCAGGGGTCGGGGGAGCAGCAGCAGCAACAGGGCTCGTGCCCCGGGCCAGGCAGCAGCCCACATGGCTCCCGCAGCACAGCGCCCCCAGCGGCCGGAGGAGGAATTACATCACTTCCCAGCCGGAGCCCATCAAAGCCTCAGCACCCCCTGCAGGGAATCGGGTTAACAACCGGTTCTAAAACTGCTTCAAAATTTAACAACCGGTTGGCGTGAACCGGTGCGAACTGGCTCCAGCTCACCACTGGTTCTACTCCCAGCTCTGGTGCAGGCCTGTTCTGTGACCGTAGGCCAGTCTGCCTCAGTTTCCCCATTGATGACTAGGGATAGTGATACTGACTTCCTTTGAGATCTCCCGATGAAAAGCACTGTATCATTATTGTGGTAGCACCTAGATGCTCACACTGGAATCAGGGCCATGCTGTGCCAGGTGCTGTACAAACAGACCATATATAATCAGTATAGACACAGCAGCAGAAGCGTGGGAGAAGGGCCCTGCAGACCGCAGTGTACTGGGATTGTCTCACTTTATGGGGTCTGTGAACCCAGCTCCTGAAGGGATTGGACCGGCACTGAGTAGGATCAATGTTCCAGGGCCAGGCCATAGGGTATAAATCAGCGGCACTCCTCCCAGGCTCCAGGGTAGCAACCCATTTCTGCACCCGTTGAGGAGCTGAATCAGGATTTTTTCTTGGTGGAGTTTGGGAGGCACCCAGTGGTCAAATGCTAGATTGCAAGAGCGTGTGACAGAGCGTGTGCGGCTCCTGCTTCTTCTTGTGCAGAGATGCACTGAAAGTTTCCAAGGGACAAGGTGCTGCAGCCAGAGGTCAGGGTTGCGGGGGTGGTGAGCTGGAGCCGGTTTGCACTGGTTTGCGCGAACTGGTTGTTAAATTTTGAGGCAGTTTTAGAACCGGTTGTTAACCCGCTTCCCTGCAGGGGGCGCTGAGGCTTTGATGGGCTCCGGCTGCGAAGTGATGTAATTCCTCCTCCGGCCCCCGGGGGCGATGCGCTGCGGAATCCATGTGGGCTGCCGCCTGGCCGGGTGCACGAGCCCTGTTGCTGCAGCTGTTCCCCCGACCCCTGGCCCTGGGGCTCCCACTGCTGCCTGGTGGGTCCCCAGCTGCTCTGCTGGGCCTGGGCTGCGTCCTGCTGCTCGGGCTGCTCCGAGCCGCTCTCCCCGTGAGTACCCACCTCCCTGCCCACAGCCAGCCCCCGTCTACAGCCCCCTGTCTGCACCCCCTGCCCTGCCAACCCCTGCCTCCAGCCACCCCCTGCACCCTCTGTCTGCAGCCAGCCCCCGTCTCCAGCCGCCCCCATACCCCCTGCCCGCACCAGCCCCTGCCTCCAACCACCCCCGCACCCCCTGCCCTGCCTCCAGCCACCCCTGCACCCCCTGCCTGCAGCCAGCCCCCGTCTCCAGCCGCACCCGCATCCCCTACCCGCACCAGCCCCTGTCTCCAGCCACCTCTGCACCCCCTGGCCGCACCAGCCCCTGGCGCACCCCCTGCCCTGCCCGCACCAGCCCCTGCTGCACCCCCTGTCCTGCCTCCAGCCACCTCCTGTCTCCAGCCAGCCCTGCACCCCCCTGCCCTGCCTCCAGCCAGCCCCTATCTCCAGTCAGCTCCTGCCCTGTCTCCAGCGAGCCCCACACTTCCTGCCCTGCCCGCAGCCAGCCCCACACCCCCTGCTTCCAGCTAGCCCTGCACACGCCTCTGTCTGCAGCTAGCCCCACGTCCACTGGTGCCCTGCAGTTCCCAGGGCAGTAACCCTGCACACCTGCTTCAATGAGGGGGGCATGGAGCAGCTGGGACCCACACATGTGCACACCCTAGGGTGACCAGACAGCAAGTGTGAAAAATCAGGACAGGGGGTGGGGGTTAATAGGAGCCTATATAAGAAAAAGACCCCAAAATCGGGACTGTCCCTTTAAAATCGGGACATCTGGTCACCCTAGCACACCCCCAGGGAGTGGCGGGGACCCACACATGTGAAACGGAGCTCATGTCTAGTTCAGGCCCATCTTTTTAAAAAGGAACTTTAGGCAGGGTTAACATACATCCGTATTTTCCTGGACAGATCAGGCTTTTTGGTTCTTAAATCGCCGTCCGGGAAAATACGGATGTATGGTAACCCTGTTGGTACAAAAAATACATAGTGGTGCACATCCCTTAAATCAGAGCTTTTTATAGGGAACCGGTTGTTAAGATTTTGGCAGCTCATCACTGGTTACGGGGCGTCCATGCGAGGGCAATGCTCTGAGGAAACATGACCCAGACATTGGCGGCAGCAGCTGCGAAGGGGCAGCTTTGAACACTGTGAATCGTCGGGGGGCCAGGAAGATCTTTATAAACCTCGCAGGTTTGTCCCAACTTCAGGCCCATTCCCTGATTGCGAAGATTGGGGGAAATTGAATAGTTGGCCCAGAATTTCATTTGAGTCTTTTCAAAGTTGAATTTTACAATATCCGGCCTGGCTCCTGCATGGGGTGTGCCCTGGGGAGCCTCAACCTACTTGGGCCATTACGGCCTTCACTGGGGTCTGTGCAGGTTTTGGGTGCACATTGCAGGGGCAGGGCATTGGGGTCAAAGAAGGGATTCCATGGGTTCAAACAGCCCTTTTCAACCCTTCCTAGCCCTCTGAACCCTTGCAATCTCCTGCCCCACCCATCCACACACGAACACCCCCCTGTGGTGCTCAAACCTGGCCACTGACAGAGACCATGGGGCGAAGTCAAGATGAGTGAAGCAGGGATCAAGCCAGAGGACAGTAGAATCCCCCTATGGACTCAGCACAGCTGATGACCCCATCCATGCCCAGCAAAGGCACCACAAAGTGAGGGGTCAGATGAAAGATGGCCTGAGAAGGCTTTAGAAGAGTGTCCTCTGGACTGCACAGGATGCACAGGGCCTCATGGCTAGGGGAGAGATGCACTGACAAAGCAGGCGGGCGCTGTTTGGGTAAGAGTGGCACAAGATCAAAGAAAGGGGTGATGAAGGGGAAGGTCTTTGTGCACTGGGCTGCAAATGGCCGAACAATGAGAGAAGCCCTCACAAAATATACCAGCTGCTCCACAAAGGAAACAATGGGGAGGTGCCAACTTGAGGCCATTTTTGCATAATAACCAAAGCACAAATACTGTAATAGTCTCGGCAGTCTGCCCAGGGAGGCTGTGTTTGACTCTGTAGCTGGGCTGGGGGCAGAATGTCCAGGGATGCGGGGAGGGTCCGTGTTTGTCTCCGTGGCTGGGCTGGACGCGGAGTGTCCAGGGACGCGGGGAGGGTCCGTGCTCGTCTCTTTAGCTCGGCTGGGGGCTGGTGAATCCAGAGTCTCAGCTCTGCATGGGATGGAAACATGCCAGGCCCAGCTCAGCTTGAGTGGGAATGCTCAGGCCACAGGTATAGACCTGCTGGGAGTTCAGACTTCTGGTCAGTCCAATAGCACATGGAGCACAGCCACTCCTCACATCTGCCTGGGCTCGAGGGTCTAGTTAGCCCAGAAACACGAGGCAGAGCTGCCGTTTCTCCACACACAAAACACCCCCCAGGCCAGGAGAGTGCAGCTCCTACATGGAAAGGACACATGAAGCACCCTACTGTGTACTGGAGACACGTTAGTTTGAAACCAATTATCAAAGTCCAGCTGGGCAGTGCACACTCAATCCTCCACCCACACACAGTGCCAGGGCCGCGTCTTCTGCAGGCTTTGAGGAGCCCTTAGACAGGGAAGGGGCTGGTGGGAAGGACAGGAGGGTCTGGTCAGAGTAGCAAAACGGAGTGTCTCCAATAGAAGGGGTGTGACATTGTGTTCTGGACACCCAGAGCTGTGAGCCCCTTGTGTTACCACTCTCAGCCTCTGCAAGAGAGAGCTTTGCTGCAGATAAGCTGTCAGCTCCCAGCCACGCCAGTCTGTCAGTTTGCCAGCAAACTCTGCAGCACTCTGTCAGTCTAAGCCACAAGGCAGTGAACCCCAGCTCCCAAGTTCCCCACAGACATCAGCCTGCAGCGTCCAGTCCCTCTCTCTGGACACTTACAGAAATGAGTAGGTTCACTGCCTGCATAGAGACAGGGCACACATCAACCTGGCAGGTGAGCTGAAGACTCACACTTCACTCTAACCCCCAGCATTGAGACGGTTTTGAAATAAAACAAGAATAAATTTATTATCAAAGAGCAGAGCTTTAAGTGATCCTAAGCAAGAGAAAAAGAGACAGGTCTGGTTATAAACCAAACAAACCAGGCTTTCTAGACTACAGCTTAATGTTAGCAAGTTACAATCTTTGCCTCTGCAGTTTTCTTCTTTATACCAAGTTGCCAGCATCCCCAGCCCTCCAGATTAGGAAGCCACTTTCCCAGGCTCTCAGGGAGCTGTACCCTATGCCCCGTCAGTGATGAATCATTTAAAGGTCTTTTTGCTGCCCTTATGTTACTCAAAGTCCATTGTCTCTGCCTCAGGAACTGGGAGGGCTTCCTGGGGTGCAGATTCTGTCTTCCCATCTGATTGTTAAATAAGGTTCTTCCCTGCTCGTTCAGCTTGACGGCTTTGCTTACCTTATATGTAAATGTACTCCCATTGTCCTCTGCCAGTGAGCAAGCTGGTCAGAGAGTAAATACACATTCCTTTGTTTAGGGCAGGCTGGGTTTTTTTGAACATTTTAAGAACATATTTCCAGCCCACGTCTATAGCTCTTTGTACTCAACCCAGACATACATCACAAAATGATTTTCAAGGCCATTGCGTTTACACAGTTTACACACAATACTTTACATGACACCGTTGAGATACTGGAGAGACAAGGTGGGTGAGGTAATATATTTTAGTGGACCAACTACTGCTGGTGAGAGAGATAACCGAAGCTGGCCCAATAAAAGATATTTGTATTTATTTATGTATGTTTGAAGGGTTCATGTTTAGTCCATCCACCTGGAAACAGTCAGGGCACACCCTGACCGTTGTGTAGGAGCAACACATTGCTCCATCCAAGGACGAGGACCAGATATGAACCCTGGGAAGTTAATTAAAGGACAGTAATCGTGGGAAGCTTCCTTGGCCTGGCCTCAAGGCCTGAGAATTAGGATTGTAGTAGATAGAGGCTGGAAAATAAGAATATTAATCAAAGTCATGTATTCCTTTGTTGTGTCTTTTTGCGGTGGAAGTAGGTAATGCGCAGGGGGGAGAAATATAATAAAAGGGAAGGTGGAAAGCTGACAGGGAGCAGCCCTTTTCAGCTAACCAGCTTGCTTGCTTGGATAAACCTGTGTTCTGTCTCATCATTGAACCGCCACAACTGGCGCCCAAACGTGGGGCCCTCAGCACTCACCTCGCCCGGCAAGGGTTTCAGACGCGTCACTCATCCGCTTCGCGGATCCCGGTGAGTATTTTTCATTGTGGTAAGTATGGGAAGCTCCCTCTCTGCTTTGCAAGTGCAACACCGCAATGAGCTACAGTATCTGCTGCGTAAGGCTCAGCATGACTGCCCCGCTCGAGAACTCACTCTCCTGCTACAGGAGGTGAGTGCCCAGTGCCCGTGGTACCCTGAAGCCGGAACCCTTAAGCTAGCGGACTGGGAGCGGTTGGGCCAGACATTGCATGAAGAGCCTCGGGCGCCCGTGCAGGCTTTACATGCCTGGCACCTCTGCCGCGATGCGATACAGCGTGTCGCCTCGGACAGGCCCTCCCTCGTGAGGCTGGTGATCTCGCCACGCCCGTCGGCTCCTGCAGCCACCCCCCCTCCTACCGATGCAACACGGTGTGTCGCTTCGGAAGAACCCTCTCCCGCACCAACAGAGGGGCTGCCGATTTCGCCACCGCCGTCGGCTCCTGCAGCCATCCCTCTCCCTGCTTCGCCCCCAGTGCCTTTATTACCACCGCCTCCCTTACCTTCCCCGCCAGAGCCGGTCTGTGATTACCATCCCCCCCTGGAACCCCATGCTTCGGGGCCCCCCAGGGGGTCGTCTGCATCTGCTCAGAGGCTTTCGCTGGTGCAACAAATGGTTCACGCAGCGAAGGCTCGCTCAGATCTTACAGCAGAGGAGCTGGCTGAGCTGGTCTCGGTTTGTCCGGTGACCTGGCAGAACGATGGCCAGGGCAACCCGGTTGGAACCTGGGTCAGTTTGCCTTACTCGGTGATTAGAGAGGTAAAGAAAGCAATTCGCGAGTTCGGTCTGACTAGCACGTTTGTGCGTGGTCTCATTGAAGGGCTAGGTAGTGGATACTCCCTGATCCCTGAAGATTGGAAGGCGCTGTTGCGCATGATGCTGTCACCCAGTCAATATGTTATTTGGATTAGTGAGTATCGGCAGGAGGCGGAACGCCAGGCCCAGATTTATAGAGCGGAAGGTATTATTTTTGAGCACTTGGCAGGGGAGGGACCGTTTGCTACCGTTGAGATGCAAACTCAACTCCCTCAGGCCCTCTTCCCCCTTATTTCCACCTGCGCCCAGCATGCTTTCCGGAAGGTCCCGGATTCAGGCAAGCCTACTAAAAGCTTTGTTAGTATCCGTCAGGGTGCATCAGAGTCCTTTCTGGATTTTACCAACAGATTGCAGGAGGCTGTCCTCCGACAGGTGGATAACGCTGCGGCAGCTCAGGAGATCCTGTTAAAAATGGCAGTTGAAAATGCAAATGAGGATTGCCGCCGCGCTCTCCAGACGGCGCAAGCCTCTGGCATTTTAGAGCTCTCAGACATGCTACGGGCGTGCCAAAACATCAGAACCCAAGCACATAAAGCTGGAGTTCTGGCTGCCGCCCTAAAAAGAACCGGGAAAGAGGGGAAGCGTTGTTACCACTGTGGCAAGGAGGGTCACTTCCAGCGGGAGTGCCGCTCATCAAAGGCACCCGCCCGACCCTCCAAAAAGTGCCCCAAGTGTCAAAAGGGCTATCACTGGGCTAATCAGTGTCGTAGCGGGCCGGGAAACCGCGCGGCGGGTCCCCCCCGAACCCAGGGCCAAACGGGGGTGTTTCCCACTCAGACAACCGTTCCTCTGCCTTAAAATCCATAGACTCTATGAGGGCGGCGACTGCTGGAAGTGCAGGGCTTGATTTGATCATGCAGGAGGACACTGATTTTCGGCTGCCAGGGGAGGTCTGCGCCATACCTACCCAGGTGACGGGACCTCTCCCTGCCGGCTTTGTGGGTCTCGTTCTCCCTCGCTCTCATGCTGGGAAACAGGGCTTTTTTGTCATCCCCAGGGTCATTGATGCCGATTACACCGGCATTATTAAGGTTCAGGTGTGGACTCATCTTCCACAGTCACTCCCGTGTGGACGATCAATTGCACAATTGATTTTAGTCCCCTATCAGGTGCCAGCTGCCGAGGATCGAACTCGGGGCGGAGGCGGCTTTGGATCAACGTTGTCTCACTCGCCGTCTCACAGCGCGTCCTCTCCACTTGTTGCTCTGACAATGTCAGTCCGCCCCTCGAAACCTCAGTTAACACTTCTCTTAAATGATGTTCCTTTCACAGGGCTGGTGGACACTGGAGCTGACGTTACGGTGATTCGTGATCCAGAGTGGCCGGTTAGTTGGCCTACGGTTCCTTCTAAAGAGTTGTGGGGGATCGGGGGTAGTAAACCCGGGCGACAGAGTTTGTCTTGGGTCACAGTCTCTACACCGGGAGGCCGTACCCTTGCTACTATCCGCCCTTTTGTGCTCCCTGTCCACCTCAATATTTGGGGCCGTGATTTACTTACAAAGCTGGACACCACCCTCGATATTAATATCTAATGGCTCAAAATCCTCCCTCACCCACATTGCCCTCCGCATTGCCCTTGGTATGGCAATCCTTAGAGCCCGTCTGGATTGACCAGTGGCCCCTCCCTCTAGAAAAGCTAAAAGCGCTTCAATCGCTTGTGCAGCAGCATTTGCTGGCACAGCGCTTGGAAAGCTCTACTAGTCCCTGGAACACCCCGGTGTTCGTTATTAAGAAAAAATCTGGTGCATGGCGGCTGTTACATGACTTAAGGGAAATAAATAAATGCATCCAACCTATGGGCCCCTTGCAATATGGATTACCAAATCCAAATTTAATTCCTCAAACCGATCAGCTCTGCGTATTAGATTTAAAAGATTGTTTTTTCACCATCCCCCTTTGCCCACAAGATCGCGAAAAATTCGCGTTCACGGTGCCACAATATAATAATCAGCAACCCTCTCAAAGGTATCAGTGGAAGGTCTTACCCCAGGGAATGCAAAATAGTCCAACCTTGTGTCAGCTTTTTGTGGATCGGGCCCTCACCCCTTTTCGTGCCCGGTACCCTACGCTAAAGGTCTACCATTATATGGATGACATTTTGCTTAGTGGTCCCCAGGTCACGGAACAACAGATTGAATCTTTGTCTCAAATCCTCGGCCAAAATGGCCTGTTGGTGGCACCAGAAAAAATCCAACGCTCTTATCCCTACCACTACCTCGGCCATAAGGTTTTACAAACCTATGCTGCTCCGGTTCGTCCGGCACTAACTCTACCTCAACCCCTAACCCTTGTTAAATTACAACAGATTTTGGGTCATTTAAATTGGATTCGGCCCTATTTTCGTCTCCCCACCTCAATGCTGCAGCCGTTGTTCGAGCTCCTACGTGGAGCCCGAGCACCGGGTGCAGTTATTGCCATCACTAAAGAGCACATTGCCTGCATTCGACAAATTAATGCAGCATTAAGTCAGCAGTTTGTGGACAGACCCCCTGAGGTCCGTCCCCTACGGCTGATTCTTCTTGCCACCCCTCATACGCCCACTGCGGCTCTGTTTGTACCCCGTACGAATACAGCCGTCTCTATCATAGAGTGGCTGTACCTCTCCTCCACTCCTCCTCGGAATATTTACCCATATCTAGATGCCCTGTCTGATCTTGTTCGTAAAGCCCGCCACCGTGCAGTGCAACTTACTGGCACTGATTTAGTTGATATTGTGTTCCCCTTGTCCCGTAGTGAATTTGATTCCTTGTGCCACACCTCTTTGGCTTGGCAGGTTGCTCTTTGTGATTATGTGGGAGACATTTCTTATAATCCCCCAAAAGATCCTCGGTTGGTAATTACCCAAAAGGTGCCTCTAATTGTTCATCGTCTTAGCCGCTCTCAACCCATTGTTTCTGCTGTTACTCTTTTTACTGATGGCTCTCCACATCGAGGTGTCGTCACCTATCAATCAGGTGACCCCCCTCGTTGGCGTTCTCGTTTTACACTGCCTCAGCGTTCCGCACAGCGTTCAGAACTGGCTGCTGTTATTTTAGCCTTTCAACTTTTCGCTGATTGTCCCTTTAATTTAATTGTGGACACCCATTATGTTTATCAAGTGATTGATCATTTACCCCTTGCCCTCATTACCCCTCAGGTCGATGCGGACCTCCTTCGCCTATTTTTGTCTTTGCAATATCTTATTTCCACTCATAATTTCCCTTATTTTGTTGCTCACATTCGCAGTCATACCCCTCTGCCTGGGTCACTCACTGAGGGCAATGCACGCGCTGATCGCGCGTTACGTGGTCAGGTAAATTCCCTCTTTTCTGACCCCATTGAAAGCCATGCCTTTTTCCATCAGTCTGCCTCTGTTTTGGCCCGGCAGTTTCACATTCCTGCTGATCATGCACGTTCCATTGTTCGTTCCTGCCCCCACTGTGCCGCTGCTGCTCCTACTTTTTCTTATGCCGTTAACCCCAGAGGTACTGCAGCAAATCAGCTATGGCAAATGGATGTTACTCATGTGCCACAGTTCCGCCCCTATTCCTTTTTACATGTTTCTGTTGATACTTATTCGGGATTTCTGTGGGCAACCCCACAGCGTGGGGAAGCCACTGCTAAAGTTATTCACCATTTGCTAGCCTGTTTTTCTGTTATGGGTCGCCCAAGCCAAATTAAAACGGATAATGCCCCAGCTTACTGCTCCACAGCCCTCTCCACTTTTTGCGCCCGATGGAACGTCCGTCTTAAACACGGGATCCCTTATAATTCCACGGGCCAAGCCATTGTTGAACGTGCCAATCGCACGCTCAAAACCTTGCTTGATAAACAATTAAAACAAGGGGAGCTGCGTCTCCGAACCTTAGGAGACATTCAACAACAAATGCATATCCTTTTGTTTACTTTAAATAATTTAACGCTGAACGCAGATCAGCAGACCCCCGCGGATCGCCATTTTCACAAATCTGAGGTACTGGAAAGACCGCGTGTCTTTTACCGTCAGCTGCCCGATCCGCAGTGGCTGGGCCCAGTACCTCTAATCACTTGGGGTCGGGGATATGCTGCTGTGTCTCTCCCTGCAGGACCGTTGTGGGTTCCAGCCCGGTGTGTGCGACCGGCACTGAAACAGCATGGCGTGGCGCCAGGGGCTGTCGAACCCCATACCGGAGTTTCAGCTGACCTTGGAGGAGAACGTGGTGCCTCCCGGGTCGACAACGGCGGGACGGAAACGGAAGAGGCGTAGCGTCCCAAGCCAGCCCGTGACATGGGGAGCAGTAAAAGCATTGGTCGCGGCGGCTCAACGAAGACTGGCAGCAAATCAACAGCCAGAGACTCCTGAGACTTTGTTTGTGGCGATTCTCGCCCAAATCACTGCTAATTCTGTGCTGATTGTATGCCTTTTGTGTCTGCTATTTCCTGTAGGGGTTGGCTCGGGAGCGCTTCCCCCGTTACGGGCCCGAATGACATATAACATATGGGAAAGATTGGCTTCAATAGCAAATGTTACCCACTTTTGTTTGTCTGATTCTGTAGCAGCCGGAGAATTGTTAGGTACATGCCTTATACCAGTATGTCATCACCCTGAGGAAATAGGGAATGAGACAATGCTCGCTGCTTACGCGAATCTCTCTTCCCAGTACTCTGGCATGGCTAATTGGGGCCCGGCCAACTATACCTTGCCTCACACGGCTATATCCCTCCACACACCGTACCCGGCCGGGGCCAACAATGTCACCTGTGCGCGTGTGGTTAACTGCACTAGTACAAAGGTGCCCTTGGGCTGTCGGCAAATTCCTCAACCCCTCTTAAATTGTTCCCACGCTGTAAATGTTTCATACAATTATGGCCATATCATCCTACCATCAGGGTGGTTTTTTACCTGTGGCTCACGCACCTTTAGTTATATTCCTGCAAATTTAAGTGATGGCACCCTTTGCTGTCTTAGTAGAATGACGCTTATATTGCCTTTTGCCAGCCAAAGGCACAGTAAAAGAAGTGTACCCCTTTCAGATAATTGTGTTGCAGATGTTGAGCTTTTTAGTCGCGCTGAGTATACTGCTTTAGCGGCCTCCATTGTTGGGGTCCCCGGGCTTGCCACTTATACAGCCAGAACCTTAAATACCCTGGCGTGCTTTGCAGCGAAGGCAATTAATACAACATCCAAGGCAATTGCCCTACTTAATGCAGAGCAACATGAATTAAGGGATGCAATCTTGGATAACAGAGCAGCCATTGATTTTCTGCTCTTAAAACATCACCTAGGCTGTTCCACGTTTCGGCATATGTGTTGTTTTAATTTAACTGATAATAGTCGTTCCATAGAATCTAGACTGGCCGAATTGGCCAATCTTACGGCACACATACGTCAAGATGTGGGGTTTGAGGGCTTTTGGAATTGGCTTACAGGTTGGCTGCCATCTCTAGGATGGCTGCGACAACTTTTCGGTTATGCTGTGTTTGTGATCATTGGGCTTATTTTTTGCTGCTGCTGTGTACAATGTATTCCCTCTTTGCTAAGGCTTTGTAGAGATTCGCCCTGGCAAGCTCCCCGAGTTATGTCCTTGTCAGTCTGGGAGTTAAATTGCTTGCAAAAGCAAATTGACGGCTACCATGAGATGGCCGAGTATAATTAAACAAAAATCGGGGGAATGAAGGGTTCATGTTTAGTCCATCCACCTGGAAACAGTCAGGGCACACCCTGACCGTTGTGTAGGAGCAACACATTGCTCCATCCAAGGACGAGGACCAGATATGAACCCTGGGAAGTTAATTAAAGGACAGTAATCGTGGGAAGCTTCCTTGGCCTGGCCTCAAGGCCTGAGAATTAGGATTGTAGTAGATAGAGGCTGGAAAATAAGAATATTAATCAAAGTCATGTATTCCTTTGTTGTGTCTTTTTGCGGTGGAAGTAGGTAATGCGCAGGGGGGAGAAATATAATAAAAGGGAAGGTGGAAAGCTGACAGGGAGCAGCCCTTTTCAGCTAACCAGCTTGCTTGCTTGGATAAACCTGTGTTCTGTCTCATCATTGAACCGCCACATATGTTGTTTTTTAACTGTCTGTTGGAGACCAGCCCTTCGCACTAGTTAATGTCTCTCTACTGTCCGGTGGATTTACACAGTCACAGGGGTTCACAACTCAACTGCTCAAATATTACCTTACAGTATGGGATACAGATATTATAAGTGAGATTAACACAGGCAGCAGCTCAAAAACATTCACTAGAGAGGGCGGTAACCTCCGCTTTCTTGTCTGGGGGAAAACCCGGTTTTCTGTTTGGTTACAGACTATAAAGCATAATATCAGTGAGTATTCATAATTCCTCATGCAAGTGTTAGTACGTACATTTCACAGTGATATTGATGATCAGTCGCAGGTCTGATCTTACACAACATTCTTTGCAGATAAACACCATGACAGCAATGTGTTAGGTGTAGCGAGTTTGTCAGGCATGGTAGGCGCTGCAGTTACATGACATTGAACCCTTTGTCATTGACACTGAGGGGTTCTCGGGGTCACAAAACAGCACTGCCCTGCCCCTCGGTCATAGGCAGTGCCAGCAGGAGACAGCCTGGCCTTTGAACCCACTGCCGGAGCCTTGCAGTTTGTCCTGGACAGGTGTGATTCTGCAGGCTGGCCGAGGCAGGCCTGTCCCCTCTCTGACCCTCTGGCCCATGCCCTGCAGTTAGCAAGGCCCATCAGACTCAGTGGCTGGCTGTTGTTCCCAGCAGGTGATCAGCTGTTCTGTAACTCAGTGCTGCAAAGTCCAGTCCAGAGACTGTGAGACAGAAGCCAGCGAGCGACGGGGGAGGGAAAGCGGGGAGCAGCTTGGAGCAGAAATCTGAGACACCTGTGTGATATTACCTGCTGAATAATAGAGGAGCAGAGATCCTGCTGGCCAGGGAATGGGATACCAGTCGGCAGAGCTTATCTGATATCTGAGCTCCCACTAGCTGCATTAACAACTGCAGAGAAGGAGCCTTCCTGATAATTACTCTGCACAGTGCAGTCTCTGGAACGGAGAGAGTAGGAGCAGCAGTTCTCCAGCCCAGGGGCTGCCAGAGGACACACTGCACAGCTCCTGGCAAGGGGAGGTTTGGGGAGAGCAGAGGGATGGACTCCAGGCTCTGGGGGTGAGGGCGACACGGTGAGTAGGGCAGGGACGCAGCGCAGCGGAGCATCCAGCTCAAGACAAAGCTGAGCAGAGCCAGGACGGCAGTTGGAAGTTTCTCAGCAGGCCAGGCAGAGACCCATCCTGTGCCAGGTGCTGCAAAGCCACTTCCCAGGCCCCGGTGGCTGGCGCACACTGGCCACGGCACTCTGGGCCGGGCAAAGCTCATCTCCATGTCGAGAGGAAGGGAGATGGTTTATATCCCGGACGACTCTGACTTCAGCTCATTCAGGGACCAGTGCGAGAGCCTGGAGGGCTGGCATAGTCAGTACAACAAGGGTGGGGTGATGGTGTGGAGCCAGGCGCCGGGGGAGAGCCGGACAGTGCAGAAAATCAAGGTAAGAGCCCAGTGCAGGTGCAGCCAGTGCCATAGCAACAGCATGCTTTGTCCCCAGGTGCTGGGACTCCCCGCCAGCACCCACTCTCATCCCCTCCTTTCCCTGGACACAGTGCTGCCAGGAGGAGTCGGGGCAAACACCTGCTGTGGCCAGGGGCCTCTCTGCCACTTTCAATCTCCTTGTGTGTTTGGAGGGTACAAATCTGCCTTGACGTGTTTCACTGAAGCTGCTTAGTGCCAAGTTTCTACATGTGTGTACACACACGCAAACATATGTACACACACATGCACACACAGCTAGTTCTAGACTCCAGGAAGCCTTGGGGTCACTTAGGCCAGGGCTACACTAACAAGATAGGTCAATCCAGCTACGTCACTCAGGTGTGTGAAAAATCCACCCCCTTGAGCGATGCAGTTAAGGCGACCTGACTCGTGGTGCAGAAAGCATGCGGTTGAGGGAAGACTTCTTCTGTCAACTGAGTTATCACCTCTCAGGGTGGCAGATGAACTACAGCAATGGGAGAACCCTTCCCATCCGCAGCAGTGAGTGGCTACGCTGAAGCGCTACAGCTCCCAGAAAGTAGCTCAGGCTCATTTTCGGATGCGTACCCATTTACGGGCAACTGTGCTTTATTTGTGCCAGGCCTGAGCCCCGGCACCTCCAGGCGTGGCCATTCAGAGCCCTGGTACTTCTGGGCTTCCTGTATCAGTTAAAAAAAACCTGCTTGCGCCCCAGCACCTCTTTCATTGCAAATTAAACGCTGGTGGGCATTTTGGACTGCTGTCGCCTGCCGACTTACCCGTCCCCATGTTAGAACGGAAGCAAGTGCAAATAAAGGAATCTGCAAGTGAGCAATGGGTCTCTGTTCAGCACAATGCCCTATGAACTCCAGTGGTGTTACTTGGGGAGTAAGGGTTGGCGATCTGGGCACTCTTGGAGCCCATACGACCAAGGCATGGGGACTGAGGTGCAAAGCAGACTTGGCTCATTTACACTGGCACCCGTCTGTGGTGTTGTCTTAAAGCGACACTGTCAGGTGAAAAATCCTGCTTGAAACAAACATGTTTCTTTGCCTTCATCCCTAAGAGCACTCTAGCCTATTCACGGGGTAAGGCTATGTAAGCACCCACCCGGGGGCCTGCTGTTTGCTTGCTTCTTGGCTTTGCCTTTGTCTTCTCTGGGTCGATGATGCACAGTGGGAGTCAGTTTCCCTCTGGGGTTCTGAAGCCTGTGATGTTGGGGTCACACATGCAGGGAATAGTTTTGGGACAAAAACAGTTATTTCCTTTCAAATCAAACATAACACGCCCCCATCCTGCTGGCCTGAGAATGAGCCGTATGTGTTCTGAGCCAAGCTGGAGCTGGCTGTGTCCTGTTCATTGTTTAAGCTCGCACTTCGGGGTGTCCCGGGACACATTCAGGAGAAGCCTTGCTAAGAATAGTGAAGGCTCAAAATGCTCTGCTGGGAAGCAGGGAGAGCTGCTGTTGCTGAATGATGTAGATTAGCCAAGTGCAAACGCCTGTGTTTCTCTTGTTACAGTTACAATGGCCAGGACCCTGAGCCCTGAAGGTACTCAGGTGCCTACACCCCCGACTTAGGCACCTAAATCTCAGATTTAGGCACCTAAGTCCCACTTTTGACTCCACTGCACAACATGTGCACCGAACCCTGTGGCCCCTAAACTCACTCATTGCCTAAGTTTCTGCCTCTGCGCATGAGCCCTGCTGCCACTCTGTAGGTGTTGGGCTGCTTAGCTCCCCGCAAGCTCTGAGTGATTCACAAACCACAGAAAGACAAGCAGTGGTGCTGGAACAATTTTTACAGTGGGGGGTGCTGAAAGCCAGTGGTCCCCAAACTTTTTACCTTGCACCGTCCCCTTACCCCTGTCTGTGCTCCCTCTGCCCAGAACTGGCTCTGGGAGGGGGGGATGCGGACAGGGGTAAGGGAATTGAGCCTGGGACCACAGGTGGGGGTGGGAGCAGAGCCACAGGTGTGGGTCTTGCAGCTGGGGTCCCGGGTGTGGGGCCAGCAAAAGAGCCCTGAGTGAGGGGCTGGTGGCAGCCGGGACCCCAAGTATGGGGCTGGGACTGAGCTGCCACTTCACCTCACATGTGGGGCCAGTAGTGGACCCTGGGAAGTGGGACCAGGACCCCGCACAAAACTGGTGCCCCAGAGGGAATGAACAGAACAGGTAATCATCAAGTGATCCATCCCCTCTCATTCATTCCCAGCTTCTGTCAAACAGAGGCTAGGGACACCATCCCTGCCCATCCTGGCTAATAGCCATTGATGGACCTATTCTCCATGGACTTATCTAGTTCTTTTTTGAACCCCGTTATAGTCTTGACCCTCACAACATCCTCTGGCAAAGAGTTCCGCAGGTTGACTGTGCATTGTGTGAAGAAATACTTCCTTCTGTTTGTTTTAAACCTGCTGCCTATTAATTTCATTTGGTGACCTCTAGTTCTTGTGTCATGAGAAGGAGTAAATAACACTTCCTTATTTACTTTCCTCCACACCAGTCATGATTTTATAGACATGTATCATATCCCCCATTTTCCAAGATAAAAAGTCCCAGTGTTATTAATCTCTCCTCATACGTAAACCATTCCATATCCTTAATCATTTTTGTTGCCGTTTTCTGAACCTTTTCCAATTCCAATATATTTTTTTGAGATGGGGCGACCTCATCTGCATACCGAATTCAAGATGGGGGCATATCATGGATTTATATAGAGGAAATATGACAATTTCTGTCTTATTATCTATCCCTTTTTTAATTATTCCCAGCATTCTGTTCCCTTTTTTGACTGCCGCTGCAGATTGAGTGGATGTTTTCAGACAACTATCCACAATAACTCCAAGATCTTTCTTGAGTGGGAACAGCTAATTTAGACACCATCATTTTATATGTATGTAAGTAGAGTCAGAATGAGCTCTACCCTGACATCTGGTGGTGAGTTGTGGAAAAGAACTTCAGGGGCTGAGCTCGTTTGCATGGGCACACCCACCCCGCTTAGCATGATGGGACTGCTTGCCCAAATGGTCACTTTGGCTGCTGTGGGATCCCCAGTCTCTTTGTTATTGTGGCAGGAGTAATAAAGTGTTGTTATCCTGGTTATGTGAATCAAGGACAGTAGAACTGTACTTGGCATTTTATGATGGAGGGACTTGCCCTCAACTAAGTAGCACTCGGTAGGCAAGGGACATGGGTTCCAAAGAACAGTGAAGTGAGAGAGAGAGAGAGAGGGGGGCTTTTAGTTCCAGTTTGTGTCTATTCTGTTGCTATTATGTAATAATAAAGCTAATTTTGACTCCATTAGAGTCTTGTTACATGCTGCAGAGCTGAAATCACAGATATCTAGGTCTAAGCATTAAGCCTACCTTGGGTTAGTGGTTCTGAGTGTGCTAACACTGGTGGCCCCCTACTGGCAGCTGAAATCACTAAAGAGCTGAAGTTACTGAGTGCTGTGTTGAGGGGGGGGCCTGAAGACACATTGGCAAGCAGCTAGCAGGATGGCTAGCACTGAGGACTGCAGCAGAACCCCACAGAGAGGCATGGCAATCAGCTGTTGGCCTGAGCAGTGGAGCATGTAAGATGCCCCTATACCTCCCCCCACTTCCACCCAGGCTGGGAGGTAAACTCTGCAGATGAACTTCTGAATTCTGGGGGCTGCACTGACTAAGGACAGAAACCATGGGTGGGGTGACTGCTGGGTTGCTGGACTTAAGACCCTGTGGGGAAAAGGACACTGCCAAACTGACTTGGGGTGGGTCTTTTGTTCATGGTTTGTGTTATGAATCCTGTTTGTGGTGTTTCCCCAACAAAATGCTGCATTGTTTCCCCTCCTTTATTAAAAGGCTTTTGCTACACTCAGACTCTGTGCTTGCAAGAGGAGAAGTATCGCCTCTCAGAGGTGCCCAGGGGGGTGGTATGTAATTGTCCCAGGTCACTGGGTGGGGGCTCAAGCCGGTTTTGCATTGTGTTATTGAAATTGAACCCACTGCCCCTTATCCCACCACCACCACCCCCCCCCCTGCTCCCCACCCCCTTACCATGCCGCTCAGAGTGGCAGGACTGGCTTATTAGAAAGCCTGGGAGGTGGGCGGGCCCAAGCCACGCTGCCCGGAAGGAGGGGTAGGCCAGAGTGCTCCCCACAGGGCAGCGTGGCGGGGCTGGAGTCTAGCCTCCCTGGGAAGGAGCTCAGGGGCCAGGCAGGACTGTCCTGCAGGGCCATAGTTTGCCCACCTCCACCCTAGATACTGAACCCAGCCCTAGTTGTTGCCAATTGTGATGGGCAGAAGGGTTACACGTACAGCTGGGATCTAAGTTCCCTGTAAGCTGCCTGGCTGTGCAGCAGTCTATTTAGCACCACACACACTCAGGGAACCTTCCCAGGGACCTCATAGAGTCATAATATCAGGGTTGGAAGGGACCGCAGCAGGTCATCTAGTCCAACCCCCTGCTCAAAGCAGGACTAATCCCCAATTTTTGCCCCAGATCCCTAAATGGCCCCCTCAAGGATTGAACTCACAACCCTGGGTTTAGCAGGCCAATGCTCAAACCACTGAGCTATCCCTCCCCCCCACTGAGCTATCCCTCCCCACCATGGCCAGGGCAGGGGCGGCCCTCCCACGGCCCCAACCTAGCCCGGCCCCAACCTGCCACTGCCGAGGCAGCCCTCCAGCCCCAATTATGCCACGGCCCGGACCTGCCATGGCTGGGGTGTCCCTACCCTGGCCTGGATCTGTTCGGGACGGCACAGCATGGCCTGGACCCAGCCACGGCCAGGGCGATATGGTGTGACCCGGACCCAGCCACGGTGGCCCGGCCTGAACCCAGCCATGGCCAGGCCAGCACAGGGCAGCCTGGCCCGAACCCGGATGGCCTGGGCCAGACCCGACTGCAGTTGGGGCAGCACAGCATGGCCCAGACCCAGCCACAGCCTGGACCTGTTGCAGCTGGAGGGCCCGTTCCTGAACCCAGCCCTGGCCAGACCTGCGGAGGCAGGGGGAGGTTCGCCTATCCTGCAGCCCCAGAGCTGCCCCGGCAGGGAGAGGTGCCTCTCTCCCCTAACCCAGCTGCTGCTGCTGCAGCAGGGAGAGAGAGCTAGGGGGAGTCCTCTCTCCCTGCCATAGCCCCAGAACACCTTACTGCACCCCAAACCCCTCATTCCCGCCCCCACCCCAGTCAGCACCCCCAGCCAGATTCCTCACACCCCCACCTTCTGCCCCAGCCCTGAGCACCTCATCCCCAACCCTACCCCAAAGCCTGCACCCCAACCCTCTGCCCCACCCCCGAACTCCCTCCCACACTCCAAACCCCTCAGCCCCGCCCCACCACATGAATTTTGCTACGTGTGTAACCCTTCTGCCAGGCCAAGTTGATAGCAGCAAGGGCCGGGTTCAGTACACAGGGGTTCCCGCTCATCAAAGCAAATGCAAAACTGGCTCAAGCCCCCACCCAGTGACCTGGGAAAATCTTACACACCCCCTGGGCACCTCAAAGAGGCAATACTTCCCCTCTCGCAAGCACAGAGTCTCGGTGTAGCAGAGAATCTTTAATAACATGAGGTAAATGACATCAGCATTAAATTGGGAAAACACCACAACTAGTATTCATTAACCAAACCATGAGCAAAGACCCACCCCAGCAAATTGGGCCACATCCTTTCCCTCGGGTTCTTGAGTCCCAGAACCCAAACGTCTCTTGAGTCCAATCCACAAATCACCCAAAGTCCAAAAAGTCCAGCCCCAGAGTTCAAAAGTTCATCTGCAGAGTGTTACTCCCCAGTCTGGCTAAAAATGTGCCTGTGTGTGGGGGAAAGAGATAAGGGGCACCTTGTGTGACCTGAAGCTGACTACCCCACAGGGCTCCGCTCCGCCATCTCACAAACAGCTCCACACAGCTCACCTTGCCATCTCACGAACACTCCGCTGTCTCACAAACGGCTCTGCTCTGCTCAGCTCACCTCACCGTCTCACAAACACTCCGCCAGCCTATCCATGAACAGCACCACTGCATTCTAGATCTTCTGGCTCCCCACTACTTGACACAGTGCTCAGTGATTTCAGCTCATAGTAGTGGGAACCTTAGTGCTGGTGCACCATAAGGCCAGAGTGAAT
Source organism: Natator depressus (assembly GCF_965152275.1). Classification (NCBI taxonomy): domain Eukaryota; kingdom Metazoa; phylum Chordata; order Testudines; family Cheloniidae; genus Natator; species Natator depressus. The sequence goes on along the minus strand of NC_134241.1, from coordinate 38,322,234 downwards.
TGAGCACAGTACCTGTAGCAAGACTCTTAATAGACCCAAAATTAGATCTGACATTCCACAGTGGAGAGAGACAGAGGTGCAATTGGTGTTTCAGGCCCTCACAAAGGGGCCCACACCACCAGGTACTAATACCTATCTCAAGCCTCTCTCAATTCACAGAGTTTTGGAACCCATGTCCTTTGCCTAGCGAGTGCTACTTAGTTGATGGTGAGTCCCTCCATCATAACAAAAGGCCAAGTACAGTTCCAAGCACAGTTCCCATAATCAGGGTAATAATTTATTCTTCCTGCCCCAAAAACAGAGACACTGGGGATCCCACAACAGCCAAAGTGACCATTTGGGCAGTTATGGCCTCATTCTAGGCCAGGTGGGTGTGCCTATGCAAATGGGATCAGCCCCTGAAGTTCTTTTCCACAACTTGCCACACCTCACCACCAGCTGTCAGGGTGGAGCTCATCCTGACTCTGCTTACATGTGCACTGATATGAAGGTGATGTGGGACACATCACCTCTATATTGGTGCATGCAACAAAATCCATTCTGCACATGGGTGGGAAAAATTAGAGGAAACACTGGTTGGGATTATGGTTTTCAATGTGCATTATTTTGCATTTATCAACATTGAATTTCATCTGCCATTTTGTTGCCCAGTCACCCAGTTTTGTGAGATCCCTTTGTAACTCTTCGCAGTCTGCTTTGGACTTAACTTTCTTGAGTAGTTTTGTATCATCTGCAAATTTTGCCACCTCACTGTTTACCCCTTTTTCCAAATCATTTATGAATATGTTAAATAGGACTAGGCCTAGTACAGATCCCTGGGGGACACCACTATTTACCTCTCTCCATTCTGAGAACAGACCATTTATTCCTACCCTTTGTTTCCTGTCTTTTAACCAGTTCTCAATCCATGAGAGGACCTTCCTTTTTATCCCATGACAGCTAACTTTACTTAAGAGCCTTTGGCGAGGGACCTTGTGAAAGGCTTTCTGAAAATCTAAGTTCACTGTATCCACTAGATCCCTTGGCCACATGCTTGTTGACCCCCTCAAAGAATTCTAGTAGATTGGTGAGGCATGATTTCCCCTTACAAAAACAGTGTTGACTCTTCCCCAACAAATCATGTTCATCTATGTGTCTGATCATTCTTTTCTAGTTTGCCCCATACTGAAGTTAGGCTTACTGGCCTACAATTGCCAGGGTCACTGCTGGAGCCTTTTTAAAAAATTGGCATCACATTAGCTATCCTCCAGTCATTTGGTACAGAAGCTGATTTAAATGATAGCTTATATACCACAGTTAGTGGTTCTTCAATTTCACATTTGAGTTTGTAAGGAGGGACACGTGTCTCTCCCCTTTGGACAGGGAGGTAGGCTGCACCTCCTTGCTGTTTCTCAAGCAGGGCACAGCTCCCAGCTAATGAGTCCACTTGGTGATTAATCCAAGTAGCTGTTAGTCCCTCTGCCCAATCCTTCAATCAGGGCAGTGAGCAGGCCTGACTGACAATCAAGTCCAGGCCTTAATCAGTCTCTCCACCCCAGTTCCTCAATCAGGGCAATTCACAGTTTATAGCTCAGGCTGAGTCCATGCGATACAGCCCAGCAGTTCAGGGTGGGGAATTAGCTCTTAACTGGGTGCAACAGCAAATGCACCTGGCACCCTAGCTCTGGCATGTGCCAGAGCCAATTCAGGTCTCCTGGCCTCTGAGTGGGGAGGTGGCCATCCTCCACAGGTGGGGTGCCTGGGATAGGGGGATGTAGGCCTTCCCACTCCTTTGTTTCCCAGCCCAGGGCTCTATTAGTGGCAGGGTAGTCCACCACTAGGTCATCAGGGATCTGCTCGCAACACGCTGGCCAGTTCACAACAATTGCACAGCTAAACCCTATTTGGCATCCCTGGGCTCCTTTCTATCCTCCCCAGTTCGGGGCACCTGGGTTCAAGGGTCATCCTCAGTCTCTACAGGGTAAACAGCCAACGGCAGCCCCAGCAGTTCGTCGGCATTGCTGGTCTCCTGCAATTCAGGTAACTCCTCTGGTCCAGCAGCCATCTCCTTCAGCTCTGAGCCCCAGCAACAAGGAAGAGACATCCTGCTCCTCTGGCAGCCCTCTCCTGACTGGGCTGGGAGGCTGGGCTTTTATAGTCCAGCTTCCTGTCCCACCCCTCTGCTTCTGGCAGGGCAGCCGCAGGTGGCCTGGTTCTGCCCACCAGAGGGCAATCTCGGGTCTTTCCCCTTCTGACAGGCTGGGAGACCGTGTCTCCTCACTACAGAATTCCTTCAAAACTCTTGGGAGAATACCATCTAGTCTTGGTGACTTATTACTGTTTAGTTTATCAATTTGTTCCAAAACCTCCTCTAATAACCCCTCAATCTGGGACAGTTCCTCAGATTTGTCACCCAAAAAGAATGACTCAGGTTTGGGATTCTCCCTCACCTCCTCAGCCATGAAGACCGATGCAAAGAATTCATTTAGTTTCTCTGAAATGGTCTTATTGTCCTTGAGTGCTCCGTTAGCATCTCGATCGTCCAGTGGCCCCACTGGTTGTTTAGCGGGTTTCCTGCTTCTGATATACTTAAAAAAAAATCTATTACTTTTTGACTCTTTGGCTAGCTGTTTTTCAAATTCTTTTCGGCCTTCCTAATTATATTTTTACACTTCATTTGCCAGAGTTTATGCTCCTTTCTATTTCTCTCAACAGGATTTAACTTCCACTTTTTAAAGGATGCCTTTTTGTCTCTCACTGCTTCTTTTACTTTGTTGTTTAGCCATGGTGGCACTTTTTTGGTTTTCTTACTATGTTTTTTAATTTGGGGTATACATTTAAATTGAGCCTCTATTATGATATGTGAGGCAGGCAGCGATGCCGTAATTGTGATGGATGTTGGTGTATAGGGAGGTGACATCCAAGGTGGCAAGGATGGTGTTCTGAGGGAGGCTGTTAATGTTGTAGTGTATCTGGGGAAGTCAATTGTGTCCAGAAGGAAGCTCGTCCTTTGTGTGGTGAGTGGTTTGAGGATGGTTTCTCTGAGTCCCAGTATTCCTTCAGTAAGAGTACCATGGCCAGATAGGATGGGTCTGCCTAGGTTCCATAGTTTGTTTATCTTGGGAAGCATGTAGAAGGCCCCTGGGATAGGTTTGTGGGGGATGAGGTTGTAGAGTTTCTCTTGGAGGTGTTTGGGGAAGGATTTGATGATATGTCCGGGTGAATTGTGGTGTGGGCTCTTCTTTGAGTTCTTTATTGTAGGTGGTGTCGGAGAGTTGTCAGTTGGCCCCATTGACGTAGTCTTCACAGTTGAGAACTACAATGACACACCCTTTGTCTGCTGGTTTGATCACTATCAGGTGGTTGAATTTCAGGGACCGTATCGCTCTTCTGTCAGTCGTGCAGAGATTGCAGTGGATGTGATATTTGTGAAGGATTTCTCATTCAGTTTTGTTCCTGATTTTTAATTACAACCCATATTCAATGGGGATCACATCCTGAAATAAATCTTTCCGGAACCCCCTCTTCTGGCCTTCAAACAACCCCCCAACCTCTCCAAATTCATCATCAGAAGCAAATTCTCCACAAACCAGGACACACCAACTCAAAGCAGCACCAGACTCTGACAGAACAATAGGTGCAAAACCTCTAGACATATCTCCATTGCTACAATGATCCACACCCCCGACCACAAATCTTTCAGGATCCATAGGTCCTACACATGCCTATCACAACATGTGGTGTATCTCATCCAGTGCACTAAATGCCCCAATAACAACAGTGTGGGTGAAACCAGACAATCACTATGCTCTCAAACAGAGGCGCCGACTTTCTGAGTTCCCAGGGGGTGCTCAACCTCCGCCCCAGGCCCCACCCACATCCATCCATTTTTTTTCTGGGGGTGCACCAGAAAATTCTTGATTCGGTCCTTCCTGCATTAAGAATGCTCCCACACCACACTCAGACGCATCTGTGGTTACTAGGAACAGTTTGTCAAAGTCTGGGGCCCTTAGCACAGACATGAGTGTCGCTTTAAGCTGGTTAAAGGCCTTCCGACACTCTTCAGTCCACTGAACTGCATTTGGCTGTTTCTTTTTGGTTAGGTCTGTCAGTGGGGCGGCGATTTGGCTGTATTGCGGTACAAATCGCCTGTAATATCCAGCCAAGCCTAAGAAGGATTGGACCTGTTTCATTGACTTTGGGTCAGGCCACTTTTGGATAGCATCCACTTTGGCCTGTAGGGGGTTGATAGTTCCTTGACCCATCTGGTGTCCAAGGTAAGTCACTCTGTTGAGGCCTATTTGACATTTCTTAGGCTTTACAGTTAGTCCTGTCTCCCTTATGTGCTCGAAGACTTTTCGTAGATGTTCCAGGTGTTCTGCCTAGGAATCCGAAAATATGGCCACATCGTCAAGGTAGGCGACTGAATATTCTCCCAATCCTGCTAGGAGACCATCTACAAATTTTTGGAAGATGGCGGGTGTGTGCCGCAGCCCGAAAGGGAGCACATTAAATTCATACAGCCTGACATGTGTGATGAAGGCTGACCTTTCCTTGGCGGATTCATCTAGCGGTACTTGCCAGTAGCCCTTGGTTAAGTCCAAGGTAGAGATAAACTGGGCCCATCCCAGTTTCTCCAATAGTTCATCTGTGTGTGGCATTGGATAGTTGTCTGGGCGAGTTACAGCATTTAGCTTATGGTAGTCCACGCAAAAACGTATCTCCCCATCTGGTTTGGGAACGAGAACCACTGGAGATGCCCATGCACTGCCAGAGGGGCGGATTACACCCATCTGTAGCATATCCTGGATCTCCTGTTCTATAGCAGTTTTAGCTTGAGGAGACACCCGGTAAGGTTGGGCTCTAATTGCGTGAACATTACCTGTATCAATGGAGTGGTATGCTCGTTCAGTCAGTCCTGGAGTGGCTGAGAACATGGCCGTGTAGCTAGTGCACAGTTCCTTGATCTGCTGTCGCTGCATATGCCCAAGGGTCATGGAGAGGTTCACCTCTTCCACGCCACCAGCACTTTTCCCTTCGTAGTAGACACCTTCAGGCCACTCAGCGTTATCTCCTCCCTGGGCTGTAAACTGACAAACCTTTAATTCTCTGGAATAAAAGGGCTTTCGAGAATTAATATGGTACACCTTAGGCTTTCGGTTGGAGGTGGGGAATGCTATGAGATAATTAACAACTCCCAGGTGCTCTTGGACCGTGACTGGCCCTTCTCACGATGCTTCCATTTTATGGGCCTGGAGCACCTTTAAGACCATGACCTGGTCCCCTACTTTGAAGGAACCCTCTCTGGCATGTTTATCAAACCAGGCTTTTTGCTCTTTTTGAGCATCTTTTAGGTTTTCTTTAGCAAGGGCTAAAGAGGTTCGGAGGGTGTTTTGTACGTTGGTTACAAAGTCCAGAATGTTAGTTCCTGGAGAAGGTGTAAACCCCTCCCATTGCTGCTTCACCAACTGTAATGGCCCCTTAACCTCATGGCCATATACAAGTTCAAATGGTGAAAACCCTAAACTGGGATGGGGTACAGCTCTGTAGGCAAAGAGCAACTGCTGCAACACTAGGTCCCAATCATTAGAGTGCTCATTTACGTATCGTGGCCCCCAAAGTTCCATTAAACTTCTCCACTAGGCCATGTGTTTGATGGTGGTAAGGGGTGGCAACCAAGTGATTCACCCCATGAGCTTCCCAAAGGCTTTTCATAGTTCCTGCCAGGAAATTAGTTCCTGCATCTGTGAGGATGTTGGAGGGTCAACCTACCCTGGCAAAAATGTCTGCTAGTGCCTGGCACACACTTTTAGCCCTGGTGTTGCTTAGAGCTACTGCTTCCGGCCATCGGGTGGCAAAATCCATGAAAGTCAGTATGTACTGCTTTCCTCTGGGTGTCTTTTTCGGAAAAGGACCCAGAATATCCACAGCTACTCGCTGAAATGGAACTTCAATGATGGGGAGTGGCTGGAGAGGGGCTTTGACCTGGTCTTGGGGTTTTCCCACTCTTTGGCATACCTCACAAGACTGGACATAAGTAGAAACATCCTTGCCCATTCCCTCCCAGTGGAATGACCTCCCCAAACGGTCTTTGGTCCTGTTCACCCCAGCATGGCCACTAGGATGATTGTGAGCTAAGCTCAAGAGCTTGGCCCGGTACTTAGTTGGAACTACCAACTGTCTCTGAGGATGCCAGTCTTCCTGGTGTCCACCAGAGTTTCCTTGTATAAAAGTCCTCTTTCTACAACAAACCTGGATCAATTAGAAGAGCGGAGAGGTGGTGGGTTGATCCGTGCTGCCGTCCAAGCTCTCTGGAGGCTTCCATCTACTTCCTGTTCGATCTGGAACTGTTCCCTTGATGCTGGAGACATCAGTTCCTCATTGGATTGTGGACCTATGCTTGGTCCCTCTGGAAGCAATGTAGGGGATGGGGCTGTTTCCGTGGACTGTGAACCACTTTTCGCTGGTGCACTATGTTGGGGTTCAGACTCCAGCTGAGCCTCTTGTGTTGGGTTATCTGCTGCTGCCAGTGCAGGTTCGGTGGGGCCTTCTGGTGTTGGGGTTGCAAGCACTGGATTCAGTGCTGCCAATGGTTCTGGTGCTGGTTGTTCCACCGGTTCTGGTTCTGGGACTGGCTCTGTCTGGGTCTCTGTGACTGGATCCACTACTGCTGTTGCAGACGTTGGCATGTGGTCCGGTTCCATCACCTCTGACCGGGTCCTAGTAGAAGTCTCTGGAACAGAGCTAGGTGTGACAGCTTGCTTAGCCTGGCTGCGGGTGACCATTCCCACCCTCTTGGCTAGCTTCACATGATTGGCCAAGTCTTCCCCCAACAGCATGGGGATGGGATAATCATCATTGACTGCAAAAGTCCACGTTCCTGACCAGCCCTTGTACTGGACCGGCAACTTGGCTGTAGGCAAGTCAAAAGAGTTTGACTTGAAGGGTTGAATTGTCACTTGGACCTCTGGGTCTATTAAATTGGGGTCCACTAAGGAAGCGTGGATAGCCGACACTTGTGCTCCTGTGTCCCTTCATGCTGTGACCTTCTTCCCACCCACACTCACAGTTTCCCTCCGCTCTAAGGGTATCTGGGAGGCATCTGGGTCTGAGGACCTTTGGTGGGACCCAGGTGCAATGAACCGTAATCTGTTGGGGTTCTTGGGGAAGTTGGCCTTTACATGCCCCAGCTCATTACATTTAAAACATCGCCTAGCTGATTGGTCACTGGGGCAAGGGGGTTGCTGAAGAACAGTGTGGCGGGACCATAAGGTGTCTAGAGTGTTCCTTGGGCTGCCCCCAGCAGTAGGGTGTGGTCTGAGGGTGTCCCTTCTGGTATCCACTCCAACTGCGACCAGGGTTGTTTCTCTCTCCTCCCTCCACCCGTTTTGTTCCAGTTTGCCCCGCCTCTCTGGCGGTCTGAGACTGCTCGTATTGATCAGCATAAGAAGCAAGACTTCTTGCTGAGTCCATTTTCTTATCCCATAAACACTGTTTTATGTCATCCTTGGATATATTCAGGAATTGCTCCTGTATCATCAAATCCCGCATTCCTCCAAAGCTGGTTACATCCCGTCCTTTGAGCTATTTATCAAACAGATTTGTCGTCTGGTTTACATAAGCCACATTACTTAGTCCAGGTCCTCTCTTAAAGGCTCTAAATTTTACTCTGTAAGTTTCAGGTGTAACTTGAAATTGTTTTAAAACCAAATCCTTGAATTTATTATAGTCAGAAGCCTCCTCAATAGGCATCTTATTGAATACGTCCAGAGCTCTTCCAGTCAATTTTGCAACCAATGTGGTCATCTTGTGAGCTTCAGGAATTTTATGGAGTGTGCACAGTCTCTCAAAGGTGAGAAAATATTCAGCAATATCACTGGATTCATCATACTGTGGACATAGTTGCTCCCATTTGTGGATTGTTGGGGAAGGATTGTTAGGGTTATTCGGTATATTCTGCTAAGCCTTTGCCTTCTCTATCTCCAGTGCATGCTTCCTCTTTTTTTCCCCTCTCCTCCATTTCTTTTTCTTTTGCCTCCATAGCTCTTTGGTGGGCAGCCTCTTCTGACTCCACCCTGGCTTTTTCTTTGGCCACTTGTGCATCAATCTCCATCTGTCTGAGTTCTATCCACCTTTCATTTCCTTCTGCCTTTCCTCAGCTTCCAATCTCGCTAATTCCAGTTTCTGTTGAACATTGCATTCTGTCATCCTAACCTCTCTGTGTTTAACCTCGCTACACCCGAGAGTTAGAAAGGGAAAAAAAACCCTGGCTTGTCAAATTTTGCTGTGCTATAACCTGATACCTTTTGTCTCCGATAGCTGTTCTCAGCCTATAGAAAAATCCTTTTTTTATGGAGATGCTCTGTCCCCCAGGCAGAGAGACAGAAAAACTCTAACTGCTTTCAGCTTAGAACCTGCTTCCAAGCAACCCAAAGGGAAAAAAAATTGTCCTTTTAAAATCCTACTGTGCTTCTGGTTCAAAATGATCTCTGGTTCAAAATGATCCCACCGCTCTGCCACCATGTCAAGATTCCTTCCCCACTCTAAACTCTAGGGTACAGATGTGGGGACCTGCATGAAAGACCCCCTAAGCTTATTTCTACCAGCTTAGGTTAAAACTTCCCCAAGGCACAAAGTCTTTGCCCTTGGATTAGGTAAAACGCTGCCACCACCAAGTGTTTTAGACAAAGAACAGGGAAAGGACCACTTGGAGTCCAATTTCCCCAAAATATTCCCCCAAGCCGTACACCCCCTTTCCTGAGGAAGGCTTGATAATAATATCCTCACCAACTGGTACAGGTGAACACAGACCCAAACCCTTGGATCTTAAGAACAATGAAAAATCAATCAGGTTCTTAAAAGAAGAATTTTATTTAAAGAAAAGGTAAAAGAATCACCTCTGTAAAATCAGGATGGTAACTACTTTACAGGGTAATCAGATTCAAAACATACGCAAAACCTTAAGTTTCAAAAAGGCACAAAAACAGGAATATACATTCCCTCCAGCACAGCAAATTTTACAAGCCATTAAACAAAGAAAACCTAATGCATTTTCTAGCTAGATTACTTACTAACTTTACAGGAGTTGGAGAACTTGCATCCTTGATTTGTTTCCGACAAAGGTATCACAGAGACAGACAAAAACCCTTTGTCCCCCCCCTCCCCTCCAGATTTGAAAGTATCTTGTCCCCTCATTGGTCATTTTGGGTCAAGTGCCAGAGAGGTTACCTTAGCTTCTTAACCCTTTACAGGTGAAAGGATTTTGCCTCTGGCCAGGAGGGATTTTATAGCACTATGTACAGAAAGGTGGTTACCCTTCCCTTTATATTTATGACAGGGGCAAAGGCCCCTGGCTCTTCTACCTCCCACATGGTTAGCCTAACCACCAGGCTACAGAGTTATTCTCACAGTCATGCAAGGTAGATAACCAACAGGAGAATTGGCAGCAGTGAGGAGGGACAGCTAAGAACCTGCAGGACTAAAACCTGGGGCTGATCCTGCTGTATTGCTGAAGCTCAGGCTAGAGTTTTGCTGGAGGATCCTGGGAAGCTAAACACTGCAGGAAGTATTGCCCAGCAGGGCCTGAGTGGCAGCCCCTTACAGCCCACTGATTGGCTCATGCTGGAATATAAACCAGGAAGCCAGCATGGAGAGCTGTCTGAGCAGGTTCCTGCTTGCTTCTGCCCGAGCCCGAGCCCGAGCCCGAGCCCGAGCCCGAGCCCGAGCCCGAGCCCGAGCCCGAGCCCGAGCCCGAGCCCGAGCCCGAGCCCGAGCCCGAGCCCGAGCCCGAGCCCGAGCACTAGAACCGGTTGTTAAATTTAGAAGCCCTGTTAGAACTGGCTATCCCCTGCAAGGAACAACTGGTTCTAAAAGGGCTTCTAAATTTAACTGGCCAAAAGTGGCACCTTAGGCGCCGACTCCATGGGTGCTCCAGCCCTAGAGCATCCAAGGGGAAAATTTGGTGGGTGCAGAGCACCCACCGGGAGCTTCCCTGGCCCCAGCTCACCTCCATTCCGCCTCCTCCCCTGAACGCGCCACCCCGCCCTGCTTCTCCGCCTCTTCCCCCCCCCCCCCCGGTTTCTTGCGAATCAGCTGTTCGTGCGGGAAGCTGGGGCAGGCTGAGAAGCAGGCCATGGCTTCCCGCTCAGGCCCAGGGAGGCGGAGGTGAGCTAGGGCTGAGGGGCGGGAGGAGGGCCGTCCGCGCTGCAGCAGGTAACCCGGGGGGGGGGGGTGGCCAAGCCGGGGAACCGCTCCCTGCCCCAGCTCACTTCTGCCTCCCTGGGTCAGAGTGGGAAGCCACGGCCTGCTTCTCAGCCTGCCCCAGCTTCCCACACGAACAGCTGATTCGCGAGAAGCCTGGGGGGAGGGGCCGGAGAAGTGGGGGTGGGGGTGGCGTGTTCGGGGAGGAGGCAGAGGCGGAATGGAGGTGAGCTGGGGCCGGGGGTGTGGCGGGGAAGTGGCCGGTGAGTGCTCTGTACCCACCAAATTTTCCCCGTGGGTGCTCCAGCCCCGGAGCACCCAGGGAGTCGGCGCCCAAGGCGCCACTTTTGATGTGATCAGTGGGGGGAGCGGCCGTTCCCCCTGCTCCCCTCCAGCTATGCTCCCCCGCCCCTAGGAGCCAGAGGGACCTGCTGGATGCTTCCTGGGAGCTGCCTCAGGTAAGCACTCCAGGACTCCCCACCTTGCCCCCCGGCAGGTGCCTCTGGCTCTTAGGCCACCGTGGTAGGTGCCCATCCCACCCCTATCAGACCCTCCTGCCCGGTTCTGGGGGAAGTCAGGGGACAGGGGAGGGGGGTGGATGGGGCAGGGGTCCTGGGGGGTGGGAGTGGGCAACGATCCCCTCATGGGCTGAGGAGGGAACCCGTTAAGATTTTGGCAGCTCATCACTGCTCCAGCCCTCACCTTGCTATGGGCCCTAGGCTCCAGCTTCTGATCCTGGTTCATCCCCGACTCTGCTCCTTGCCTGCTGTCTATCACCTGTGCCTGGCCCATACTCCCTGGTCTCCTGACCACAACCTGGTAACTGACCAGTGCATAGGCCCCCTCTATAGAGACCCCACGTATACCAGCTGTGGAGGTGGCTTGTAACTCTGCCCCAGATATGGCTTAGTCTCCAGAGCCTGGCTCATTTGTGGGGGCTGCTTTCAGCTGATAGCTTTCTCCCCGGGGTTCTTAGGGGCGAGCATGCTGAGTGCTCCGTGGGCGCTCCCAGCACTGCAACCCCATGTGCTCATGCACCAGGGGGTAGGTCCCAAAAGATCATGGAGTTAGTTTGAAAACTGAGATTTTAAATGTTTTGGGTTTATATGTTTTGGGTTCTCCAGATCCATGTTGGGTCCTGAGCCTGTAGGGGGCTCTCAGTCACATTTCCCAGCTCCGAGGGCTGCTGGAACAATTTTTATAGCAGGGATGCTGAGAGCCATTGAACCAAACTGTATATGCTGGAAACCACTTCAAGCGAGGGGGTGCTTCAGTACCCCTTGCACTCCTAGTTCCAGCTCCTATGCCAGCTCCTCTCTCTGCTGCCACGAGCACTAGCAACTTACTTCATTAAACGAAAGCTGAGATTTCTGTGCCATCACATGACTTCTGGAGCTGGGCCTTTTAAGCTAAACACCGAATATGATGAGGGGTGGTTACAGCATGTTCCCGAAGTGCAGAGGGACAGGCGGTTGGTGGAGTCCCAGCAGAGATTCTGCCCTCTCAGTTTCCAGTCTGCACAGACAAGGTGGATAGGGGAGGTGACTTGGCCAAGCACACAGCAGGTCAGTAGCAGAGCCAGGAATAAAGCCAGGGCTCCCAAGTCCCAGCCCAGTGCACAAGTCACCAGACTAGATTGTTTCCTGCTCTGAAATGAGTGAGACCCACAGGTTAGTTCCACTGCTGCACAAACAGCCCCTCGCTTCCATGTTCACACTATCCCCCCAAAAACACACCCCACACCCTCCCCCCAAAACTTCTGCACAAACACGCTCCCCAAACCCTAGAGACTGTGTTAGATTCCTGAGGGCAGGAAGTACAGTAGCTTTTGCCCTGAGTCCCTAGCCCTCTCCCCTTGGGGCTGGCCCACGATTTCGGTGTATGAACACATGAGAACGTCTGCCCCTCCACCAGCATCAGCCCCACACCCACCCAGGCCTGGGAGTGCCAGGGAGGGACTGTGTGCCCCTGTGCCCATCCTACACAGGGACATGTTCAGGGATGCAGTCAGGGCAGGGTGGAGCAATGGGACTCCAGAGCCCTGGGCTCTAACCAGAGACCCAGCTTGCTAACCTGCACATATCCTTGGTGTGTGCCTGGCTTGTGTCCGAGGCCCCTTAGGGTGGGGACATTCACCCAGGTTAGCACACACCATTTTGAACACATCTTTACACACTCTGTTGCTCTTCCCATGTCCCTGCTTGGGCAGCCCATTCCCCTGTCACGGACCCACAGGGTTGGTGCTGTGGCCCCAGCTTTGGAACAGCCTGCAGGAGGAACCCCTCAGTGTGCCAAAGACCCACTTAGTTCCACACAGCTAAGCGCCATTTACACCTGTGTCTTAGCTACCCCAAGAGCCAACAGCCCCTTTTCACCCACTGGGTAACAATGCAGCACACTGGAGAAACTGAGGCACACATAAGCTTTATAAAACTACAAAACTCCCACTTTGTCCCATCCCACCTCCCCAGCAAGGCTCCTCCCCCTGCAGTGGCCATGGGCAGCTCTGGCTATTGGGACTCAAGACTTAGAGGTGGGCCAGGTGCTGGCTGCAGCAAGGGGCCAGGAGGGACTGGGGGAAGGGAACAGGGAGAGGATGGGCTGGGCCAGGAGGGGAACAGCAACTCAAGGAGTGGGTGCTGATTAAAGTCAGTTGCATCCAGCTGGCGGGGTGGCTCTGCAGTGCTCTGGTTAGGGTGGCGCTGGAAGGCTGAGCTGTGCTGCCCCTGCCAGGGCCCAGGGAAGCTGAGCTGGCCCTGCGTGATGAGCTGGGGAGGCTCAGTTTAAGGTGACGTCAGGCCTGTCCCAGAAAGCACAGGCTGGCCCTGGTCTGTTAGAATACACAGGCCCGGAGCTGGGGAGGAGCAGCCTAGATCCAGGGCCCACAATGGTGCTTAGTCTTACCTGAGAAATCTGCTGAATCGAGTGTGGCTGGGGCACCCACGAAAGCTGCCTGCACACCAGAGCCGTGAGAATTAATGCGGATCATGCTGCTGCACAGAGAGAGCTGCACTGGGCCGGGCCAGGGCAGGGGAAACCCCAGGCCCTGGGACCCCACGTGCAGGGATTCGGCATATGCCCCAGGCACAGGCCAGTTCACAAACAGGGAGGAATGTCACATGATGGCTACTGTGTCACCTCCGCCCCCAAGCACCTGGCAGCAAATCCCAGCTGCACTGACTCAGGCTGGGTAACCAGCTGATGTGCGCTGTTCTGAGTGCTGGGCCTCAGGCCTTGCAGGGTCCCTGCTGAGTTGAGGAGCCTGCCCAGTGGCTTGTGAAGCCCAGTCCCAGGATGTCCATAAAGCTGCTGAGATCCTGGGATCCCAGGAAACCTGCAAAGTCTGATTATCACCATCATCACTGCATTAAATACCGCCCCTTCCTGCCCTGGTCCAGGGTGCTCTGGCTGGCTTTGCAAAGGAGTCCGTGAGTTATGCATTAGTGATACTGAGCTGCTGAGATACAAGGCCTGTCCTGCTGGAGCACCAAAGCACTTTCATGGATGGTGCCTACACAGTGCAGCCCAGGGAAGCAGCTGCCGATCCCCACTGCCCTCCCGCAGCCCGTGATCCCCAGTCAGTGCCATGGCCCTGTGCAGGCTCTGCTAGGTACGAAGGGGAGAAGGGCTCATGCTCTGAGAGGAGAGTGGGGTGCTGGCCAAGGTGCTACGCTGTGCTGCCAAATCTGAGCTGGCCCCAAGTGCAGCAGGGGGCACTCTAGTGCAGCGCTGGCTGGGGCAATGGGTACACATGGGCACACACACCATGCCCAGGGGCTGCCAGCATTCCAAGAGTCACATGGATGCTTGGAGTCTGCAGCGGGCTGCCATAGTCAGATCTCCACTGGTGGCATTTCCTTCCTGTAGGACTGGCCTGAGCTCAACCGCAGCAAGCCCTGGACATGGGAGCTAGTATGGAGCACAAGCGCCTTAGAGCAGCCGGAAAGGCCCCCGGGGGTTAACTAGCCAGCATGGGCAGGGTGTTCCCAGAAGTGTGTTTATCCCCCGGGGGTGGGTCCCTTGGACCACTCTGCTCCAGTTTGGGCTGCATGGATTTTGCAGCCTGCCTTGTGATCAGCAAGCTCGAGGGGGAGTCTGGTGACGCTCCCGGGGGCTATTCAGGGTAATAACAGAAAACACTTTGAGTCCTGTAGGAGAGCAGCTGCTCTGCATCTTCTCCAGCCAGTGATCACAGGGCGGCAGGAGAGTGGTCCTGCCGTTGGTGAGGTCACCAGGACAGAGCTGGCCCCATGGCACAGCTGCCATGCCACATCTGTGACACAGGGACTGTCAAAGGCACCAGGACATCACCTGGGGAGACCGACACAGGAAGGTTCTGATGCTGGGCAGACAGGCACACGGCCAGGAGCAGCAGAAGGGTCGATAGCTGGCACTGTGCGCAGGTCCCATGGGTGGGGTGGGTACGGGGGGCATAGCAATAACATACTAGTGGGTAGGAAAGGAAAGGGAATTTAAAAATTGCTAATTGCCTATTAATGGTGCAAACCAAATCCTTCATCTTCCATTTGTTACTCATTCCTCCCCACTCCACCCCACACTGAGCGTCACAGCATGGGGGTACCCTCCCCACAGGGGCCCTGGGTATCACCACACGGGGGTACCTGCCCCACAGGGGCCCTGGGTATCATCACACGGTCGTACCTGCCCCACAGGGGCCTTGGGTTTTGCCACACAGGGGTACCCTCCACACAGGGGTCCTGGGTATCCCTGCACAGGGGTACCTGCCCCACAGGGGCCCTGGGTAACACCGCACAGGGGTACCCACCCCACAGGGTGCCTGAATATCTCTGTACAGAGGTACCTGCCCCACAGGGGCCCTGGGTATCTCTGCATGGGGGTACCTGCCCCACAGGGGACATTCCTAACTATGCATGCTTTTACCATCTCTCCTGCCTGCTGGGCTAGTTCTGCTGCACTGCTCATGTGTGATGTGCATCCATCAGGCAGGGTGTCAGAGGGGCAGAAAACAATACACCAGTCATGGGCTCCCACAGTTTCTGACCCAGTGCATTATGGGCCAGTGCTAGCTGGGGAGATTCGTTGAGATTCAATATTGAATTCTTGAGCTGCCTCTATATGCACTGATTTCCCAGTCAGTGGGATGTGGGACAGTTGCTCCCCCTCCTGAGCCAGGCAGGGTACACTGTGCCCTCCTCCACTCACTCTCCAGACCTGACTGCCCTGCTGTGGGGCTAGCCCTGCAGCACAGAGGGAGGAAATTGTTCCTTTGCCACTGAAATGGAGCTGGGGCCGCAGGAAGCTGAGCTGCATGTGGGTTAGGCCATGTACAGCTTCGCCCCCATCCAGAATGTGTAGAGGCTGTGTGAACATGGGCAGGTGGAGAGTCTCTTTAGGTGAATGGCCACACAGTGTGTGTCCTCTGGCGGGTGTGTAACTGTGCATGGAAGTGTGTGGGGATGGGGTGATTCTGTGTGTATGTGTGTGTGGGGTTTCTGTGGGGGGGTGCATGCACACACGTATGCTGGGGATGGCAGAATGGCCAGTGCTTAGGCATCAGCTGGGGCCGTGGAAGGCGTAGGTTCAGGTCTTTGCCACAGTCTCCCTGTGTGACCTTGGGCCAGTCACTCAGCCTGCCTGGGCCTCAGTTTCCCCCTGTTAAATGGTGCTGATGGTGCTGCCTGGCCTCCCCGAGGTGGCTACTGATGTGGGGCTCAGAGACTACAACAATGGGAGCAGATACATGGCATAACTATTGCAACTGCTTTAGAAAACTTGCATTGTAACTCAGCATCTTGCAGCCATGACCAGGGAGCGAGGTGGTCTGAAACTCACGTTCTGCTCTGAACCCTCACTCAGATCCTCCCCAGAAGGCTGCTTCCCAGCTGGCATTTCTCATGCACGCTCCCTAGCTGGAGGAGACGGGGAGTGAGAGGGCAGACTCTGCAATCAGGGTGGCAGTGCATCATGGTCCATCAGTGCCACTCAGTGCACACACCTTGAAGGCAGAACTTGCACTGTTGTCACCAAGGGCCTGGCTTGGCTGCAGAATCATTGTGGCAGGTGGTGCACAGGAGGAGGGAGCCCGACCTGCTGCCCGGAGCTCAGGCTGGCTGTCAGAACAAGCCTGTGGAGCAGGCACATCTGAGCTGGGGTCGCTGTGGGAGCTGCACCCACAGCTCACTGGGCTGTTTACAGAGGCACATTCAGTTCAATAGAACACAGGCACTCTTAAAACTCCACACGTCTGCAGTCCAACACCCTTAGCTCTGCCCCCAGCCCCACTACCCAGGGCTCATAGGGAGCCTGAGGAGCAGCCCAACTTCAGAAACATTTCACGGCACTGCCCCCGCTGAAAGCGCCCCCATTCTGGCCATGGGCTTCAGTGTGTCTGTGACTGTGGGACCCCAGCACTCGCCAGGCCAGAGGGTTGCAATGGATCCTGTGAGCAGTTTGGGAACAAGGGGGTGCCGGCCAACTGGGGTTTCCCATCTGTGTGGCACAGTCTGGGGATCCCTGGATTGCAGAGGGCTGGGGAGGGAGCTGTTTCTGGATGGTACCTTGCAGAGGGGCTGGGTGCACGTGCAGCAGCTGAGTTGGGAACTTTGGCCTCCGTTGGGACAGCCACGGAGATCCACTGGCTGGGAGCTGGGGTGTTCATGGTGGGCGGGGAAAGGGGAGCTGATACAGGGGGAAGCTGCAGAGACGTATGTCCCAATTTCCCAGCTGTGAAACTCTAACCCCAGTGAGCTAGGGATGCTTTAATGCATGGAGTTCTTGTAAGCGTCTTCCTGGCTGAGCTCTGCTAAGCACACTTCTCAACGCCTCCAGTTAGCTGAGTCAAGCTGCAGAGCTGGGGGTTTGGAACCTGCCCACCCCAACCACACCGTTGCTCAGATACTCTTCAGCATTGCGCAGTTGGCCAGGTGCACTCTGGGGGTATCCTTACTGGCCCCTGCACAGGCAGTACAGCAGAAGGGGGGGCCTGGGCCTCTCTGTCCTAGGTACAGCTTCACCGTGCACCCAGCAGTGCCTGTTGGGGCAGGGGCTGAAGGCTGCAGGCCTAGGAGGTGGACGTGCGATGGGGGCAGACAGCAGGCTGCCAGAAGTCCCAGTGCCTACCCACAAGAGGAGAGGAAAAGAGAGGATAACCGTCATGGGGCATCTGCTCTGCAAACAAACTGGGCCAGGAGGTGCCTATGGGGGACTTCTAGGGGGAGCTGGGCAGGCCCGTCAGAGATTAACTGGTGTGTGTGCGTGTGTGTGTGTGTGTGAGAGAGAGACAATGGCAGCCTATACAAAGGGCTGTCTCTAGTTACCTGGCAGCTGCAGAGCACCTCATCAAAAATGCAGGGCCTCTAATGAGGAATAATAGAGGTCTCCGTCAGCCCCCCAGTGCTGCGTCTGCAGCCACACAGCACTGAGGGCACCCAGGCTGGGTGGGCTCATCAATAATGCACCCGCTCTCTCGAGGACTTGATACCGCGCTGCAGCTTGGGTTACCAGTTAATAGCTTTGGTTACTGCTGATCTCAAAGAGCCCAGCCGGGGGCCAGTGAGAGAAACCCAACCCTGCTTGCTCTGGGGTGTGATTTGGATGGGACAATGCACAGGGATGGCTGGATCGGTTTTCAGATGAGAAGGTTTGATTTGGGAGGGTAGGGGGAGATCAGCTGCCTTCAGCGTTCACAGACCCAGGGCCCACCTCTCACACCCTCACCTGGTGGCAGAGATCTCCCGCTCAGCATGCAGCTGCCCCTTGTCTCAGGGAGTGAGAGGCCAAGCCACTGGGCAAAACAAGGCATGCCCAGGCAAGCGCTCTGACAGCTCCGGGGCACCCCAGCACCAGTGCCAACCTGTGTGCGTATATTCTACCTCCTCGGAGCTGGGCCAGTGCTCGTTGCCTACAGCTTCCTGGGGCAGAGAGTAGACAGTCCCTCAAATACCCCAGCCCCTGCAGGGCCTCAGGGGCCTGTCCCCTTGCAGTGAGGGTGGGTGGGATGGCTCCAGGACACTCCCAAAAAGTCCCCCACACAGCTAGGTCAGGAGCTGGAGCCACCAGCCAGCTTCCTGCCCTGCCAGCAGCAGTGGGAACTGTCCCCCTCTGGGCCTGGAACATGAGCCTCGCCTGTCTGAGCTGCTGGACCCACTGTGAGCTCCGAGCCAGTGGAGTGCTCTGTGCGCCAGCCCCTGGAAGGGGACAGAAAGCTGTGCTCCGTGAGCCTGGGGGACAGACAGCCCCAGCCCGGAGAACAGAGCAGAAAGCCACAACCTCCGGGCAGGCAGCAGATCCTCAGCAGGGCTGGGATCCCAGGAACTTCCTCCCAATCACCTCCGTCTGTCCTGCCCACCCTGCCACTGGTAGTGAAATGCACCGGAAGCAGCGAACACAGGCTCCGGGGCAGACCCAGCGTGGCCCCTGACCCCGCAGCAGCAGGACCTGCTCCCAGCACAAGTGGGGGCCACATGATCAGACCCACAGAGGGCAGGGATGGTCGTTCCTGCCAGAGATCTCGGTGAGGGGCACTGCTCAGAGCCCAGATGGAATGGTCAGACATCCAAGGAGAGACCAAAGCCCATGCCAGGGTGCAGCCCGTCACCCTGAATGCCCTCTGGGGATGGGGATGGGCTCAGTTGTGGCATTTGGCTTGGCTTGGCTTTTTTATTATGCATTTAATTCCAGCCTCTGCCATGTTCCAGAGGTAGCCCCTTGGGATCCCTGGCCCAGGTCATGTGACTGGGGCAAGGGAACAAAGCCAGCATCCCTGGGTGTCACACATTAATTCCCCAGGCCCCTTCCCCTGCTCTCAGGCTCCCATAAGCCCACTTTATCGCCAGCTGGCTGTACATCCAGCAGAATCCACCCTGGCCCGGCTCTGTGTGACTGAAGAGTGGGTTTGGGAGCTGAGGCAGAGCTGGACAGGCAGGCACCCAGACTCAGGTTGCTGTTAATGGAGCATGACCACTGGGAAGGTCCCTTCAGCCGTGCTGGAAAGTCGGATGTTTGAAAACCCCGCTTTAGAAACCCATTACCTAGAGGAGAGGCGATCAGTTGTTCTCCTTAGCCCCAGGACAGGACAAGAAGCATTAGGCTTCAGTTGCAGCCTGGATGGTTCAGGTTGGACATTAGGAAACATTCCCTACCAGTCAGGGTAGTTAAGCACTTGAATAAATTGCCCAGGGAGGTTGTGGATTCTGCCAGTGGAAATTTTAAAGAGCTGGTTAGACAAACACTCATCAGGGATGTCATAAGAACACCCATACTGGGTCAGACCAAAGGTCCATCTAGCTCACTATCCTGTCTTCTGACAGTGGCCAATGCCAGGTGTCCCAGAGGCAATGAACAGAACAGGTATCATCAAGTGATCCACCCCCCTGTCGTCCATTCCCAGCTTCTGGCAAACAGAGGCTAGGGACGCCATTCCTGCCCATCCTGGCTAATAGCCACTGATAGACCTATCCTCTATGAATTTATCTAGTTCTTTTTTGAACGCTGTTATAGTCTTGGCCTTCACAACATCCTCTGGCAAGGAGTTCCACAGGTTGACTGTGCATTGTGTGAAAAAATATTTCCTTTTTTTTTGTTGTTTTAAACCTGCTGCCTATTAATTTCATTTGGTGGCCCTTAGTTCTTGTGTTATGAGAAGGAGTAAATAACACTTCCTTATTTAGTTTCTCCACACCAGTCATGATTTTATAGACCTTTATCATATCTCCCCTTAGATGTCTTATCTAAGCTGAAAAGTCCTAGTCTTATTAATCTCTCCTCATATGGAAGCCGTTCCATACTCCTAATCATTTTTGTTACCCTTTTCTGAACCTTTTCCAATTCCAATATATCTTTTTTGAGATGGGGTGACCACATCTGCAGGCAGAATTCAAGATGTGGGTGTACCATGGATTTATATAGAGGCAATATGATATTTTCTCTCATTAGCTATCACTTTCTTAATGATTCCCAACATTTTGTTCGCTTTTTAGACTACCACTGCACATTGAGTGGATGTTTACAGAGAACTATCCACAATGACTCCAAGATCTCTTTCTTGAGTGGTAACAGTTCATTTAGACC
Source organism: Natator depressus (assembly GCF_965152275.1). Lineage (NCBI taxonomy): Eukaryota > Metazoa > Chordata > Testudines > Cheloniidae > Natator > Natator depressus. The sequence continues at coordinate 38,302,005 of NC_134241.1, read as the reverse complement.
CCATCATTTTATATGTATAGTTAGTCCTGGCTCAGTGCCGGGGGCTGGACTACATGCCCTCTGGAAGGCCCTTCCAGCCCTAGATTGTGGTTATCCTAGCCCGCACTATGCTGAGCCACCCCCCATACATATCCACACACTAGCCGCGATGAGCCACACTACCCCTTTGTGCCGATGTACCTGACATGCATGGTCAGATGGCTGTTGTCAGACGCATGTGCCCCTCTCTCACACTTGCCCCTGGCGTGCCCTGCCCGTGCCCCCAAGCCTGTGCAGGCGTGTTGGGCTCCTGTCAGTGCCTCGCTGACTGCTGGCCCTCCCTCCATCATTCCCTTGCAGCTGCGCATCGCCTGCAAGGACGTGCCTGCCACGACGCTCTACGACGTGCTGCATGACACCCACTACCGCAAGAAATGGGACTCCAACGTCATCGAGACCTATGACATCGGGCGCCTGACGGCCAACGCTGATGTGGGATACTATGCCTGTGAGTAGGGGCAACGGGGGGCTGGGGAGGTGGTGCAACAACCTTCCCCTCCCCTGGGCCTCTCACCTGCCACCCTTCCCGTCAGGCAGGGCCTCAGCCCTAGTGTTGACAGGCATCTGGGTTTGGACCAGAAAAGGGACCCTAGCACCTCCGGTCGGCACCGGTATCCGGGCTGTTAAAAGTCTGGTCGGCGGTTCAGCGGGTCTAAGGCAGGCTCCCTGCCTGCCCTGGCTCCGCGCTGCTCCCGGAAGGAGCCACGAGGTCCCTGCGGCCCATAGGCAGCCAGAGAGCCTCCATACACTGCCCCCGCCCAAGTGTCAGCTCCGCAGCTCCCATTGGCTGGGAACCGTGATGAATGGGAGCTGCGGCAGCTGGTGCCTGAGGACACAAAGGCACTGCGCAGAGCTGCCTGGCTGCCTATGTGCCTAGAGGCTGCAGGGAGCTGGCAGCCACTTCCTCGGAGCCGCTGTAAGTGCCGCTAGGACCTCGCACCCCCTCCCACACCCCAATCCCCTGCCCCAGCCCAGAGCCCTCTTCTGCTCCCCAGACCCCTCATCTCCAGCCTGCACCCCCACCCTCTGGCCCAGTCTGGAGTCCCCTCCCACACCCCAAGCCCCTCATTCCTGGCCCCCCCCCAGAGCCTGCACCCGCAGCCCAGAGCCCATACCTGCTCCCTCTCCCCAACCCCAGCCCAGTGAAAGTGCATGAGGGTGGGGAAGAGTAGCAATGGAGGGAGTGGGGAATGGAGCAAGTGGGGGGCGTGGCCTCTGAGAAGGGGCGCGGCAGCGTTTGGTTTTGTGTGATTAGAAAGTTGGGAACTGTACCTGGCCCTGTGCGAGGTCCTAGCTGTGTGAGTGAACCCAGGGCGGGATGTCCCTGGGAGGGGGTGGGGGGACATGGCTGCAGGTGCTTGGGGGATAACAGACTCTCTCCCTTGCAGGGAAGTGCCCGAGCCCCCTGAAGAACAGGGACTTTGTCACCCTGCGCTCCTGGCTGCCCCTGGGCAACGACTACATGATCATCAACTACAGCGTCAAGCACCCGGTGAGCCCCTGCCCTGCCAACCGCAGCTCTGCTCCTGCTGCCTGGCACCACCCAGGGGAGCCGGGCCTCTACCGAGCACCGCCCCTCCTGCCAGCTTGTCTGCCCAGCCTGGCATCAGGCACTGGCCTTTTGGCTCAGGGGTAGGGCTCAGGGCAATGCTGGTGGGAAAGGCCCAGCCAGGCCAAGCCTTGGTGCTGGCCTGGCCTCCCAGCCACAGGGGGCACAACTTGTGGCAGAGCGGGCTGGAGCATGGCCCCTGTGTGGCGTGGCTGCCCGGTGAGCCTGTGCACAGCAGGCACTGAGCTGTGTGCGGTGTCTCTCTGCAGAAGTACCCACCGCGGAAGGACTTTGTGAGGGCTGTGTCCCTGCAGACGGGCTACCTGGTCAGGGCCAACGGCCCCCACGGCTGCACCCTCTACTACCTCACCCAGGTGGACCCCCGAGGTGAGCACCCAGCATGGCACATGAGCCAGGGGGAATGCTGCAGTTCCTCCTGCTGGGGCAGAGGTGGCTTGGGGGGCAGAGGCAGCTCCATGCAGGGGGAGGTAATGCTTGACATGCTGTACCTGGGGGGAGACACCCCCGCAAAGCGATGGGGCCAATTTCTTGGCACCCCCCAAACACAAAGCTGGTGATGAGCAGTGAGGCAAGAACATGGACCATCCCCGGGGGGCCTGTCCCCAAGGGAGCTGCCAGCCCTTTGCTTCCCTTCCCTTCCCAGTTCGGGCAGGGGACATCAGTAGGGCAGCAGAAGACTATGTGAGAGCCAGCCAGCCAGACACATTGAGCTCCACCTGTCTGCCCAGTGCCCATGGGCTGGTGGGGCTTGCTGCCCACTCCCCCCGCTCCCCATCCGCTTTCTCCGCTAGGCTCCCTTGGGGACACTGCTGCACTCCTGTGCCTGCCTTGGGTGGCCTGGCCCATCGGTTAGTGTTTGCCAGCTGCTGTGCCCTGTGCTCGGCTCCACCCGGCTCGCACCATGGTTATGTGCTGCAGCCTTCTCTTCCCTGCCCTGCCCTGCCCTGACATCAGAACTAGCCCCTGGTCCCCCACCCCCGAGCCCATCTCCGGGCACCAGCTTTCTGGCATGGAGAATGGGGCGGCAGTCCCACGGTGGCAATTCGGCGGCAGTGGCAATTCGGCAGCAACTGCTTGGGGCGGCAAAATTGGTAGAGCCACCTCTGTCTCCAGGGCACTGACAGCCCCACAGCCCTGCTCCCTGAGCCCATCCCCAGGGCACTGCCGGCTCCACAGCCCCCCCCAAGCTCCAAGCCCATCCCCAGGGCACTGCTAGCCACACAGCCCTGCCCCCCAAGCTCTGAGCCCATCCCCAGGGCCCTGCCAAGCCCCACAGCCCTGCCCCCTGAGCCTATTCCCAGGGCACTGACAGCCCCACAGCCCTGCCCCCGAGCTCTGAGCCCATCCCCAGGGCACTGCCAGCCCCACAGCCCTGCCCTCCAAGTTCTGGAGGCTGCTGTTGGCTAAGCAGCTGTTGATATAGGTTTCCGGGTCCCAGGGCAGCCCAAACCTGCCCCCTCCCTCAGGGAGCAGCACGGTGGTGCGGCTCATGGGATTTCTGTTGCTGGGGGGCACACTGAGCACCCCTGGACTGATGTCACTGAGGTGGAGAGGAAGCTATATAGGGCCAGAGTCCAGCCCTCTGCCCTGCTCAGCCCACAAGAAGAGACAGGTCCCTAGCCACTCCGAACAGTGCTGAGGAGTGAGCCCCCCTTCAGCCGCAGCCATAGGGCTGGGCACCCCACAACTCCAGCACTGGGATCAGTCAGGAGCCACCACAGCAATGGGGCTGAGAGAGGCACTCAGCCAGCCAGGAGAGGCTTGGCCCCTGGCTTATCCTGCAAGATCTGGTACCTCCTCTGCCTGCCCTGGGTGTGGCTGCTGGGCCAGCAGACCCAGCCCAGCTAGGGAGCTCTAACCTCCTTCCCAGAGCTCAGCTGGATGGTTATGGTTAATTACAGCTGCAGCCAGTATCCTTGGAGCTGCTCAGACCTCCCACCTGAGCCCTGCCCCAAGGAGCTCCCTGTAGGATTCAGGCAGGGGCCTGGTGGCTTCCATGGGGCACGCCAGGGAAAGCTGCTCCTCGGTTTTATGCATAAACTGGTTTCCTGGCGGTGTCTGCAGCATTACTGACCTTCTGGGGTGGGGGAAGAGACCAAGCCACCCCACTGTGCAGCAGGCAGGCCTAGGAGCCCTGGCCCTGTCTACACTAGTGCTCCAGCCCTGACATCACAGGAGATTTAACAAGAAACTGAAGTGCAGACAGGAGCTTAGATCCCTTGTGATGGGGCATCGGCGCCAGGGAGGGACGGCCCCACGGAGTGTACACTACCTGCTGTCAAGCTGCCTTTCTGGTATTTATGCCGTTGGACTGCCAGACACAAGGACAGAGAGGGACAGACAGCCCCAGAGGAGCGCTGGGGCTGCCTCACTTGCTGTCTGAGTAACTCGGGTTTGTTCTAGGTTCGTTACCAAAGTGGGTGGTGAACAAAGTGTCCCAGTTTGTGGCTCCAAAGGTAAGCTGGGTGCGGAGGTGGCTGGGTTACCGCATGCTGGCAGGGGCAGCGGGTGCCAGCGGGTTCATCCAGCTTGCAGCACCGCTCCCCTTTAGCAGAGTGACAGCTAAGCCATGCCTGGAGGCTGTTATCAGAGTAAGGCCTGGTGAATGGAGCAGTCTCCGACCTGGCCTGACCATGCCCCCGGGGGCTCTGCTTTCCCCACTCTGCTCACATAGGCCTCGGCTATACTAGAAAGAGTTTGCCGGGATAGCTACACCAGCCGCTGACCCCTAGTGATGACAGCTTGCAACGGCAAAAAGGCCTTTTGTCTTCTCAGCACCGGCTTGGCTAGTGCAGCTGTGCAGAGCGCCCCGTTGGGGTGCAGCGTGACTGGTGCTGTTCTGCCAGCATAATCACACCCTGAAGGGTATGAGCTATCCCAGCAAAGGAGATTACAAAGATTGGAAAAGAGACAACTGAGGAGGACTATGATAGATGGCAAGAAAATCATGGCTGGTGTGGAGACAGTGACTACGGAAGTGCTATTCCCCCCTTCACACAAACCAGGGATCACTCACTGAAATTAATAGGCAGCAGGTTTAAAACAAACAGAAGGCTGTACTTCTTCACACAACGCACAGTTAACCTGTGGAACTCATTGCCAGGGGATGTTGTGAAGACCAAAAGTATAACTGGGTTAAAAAAAGAATTAGGTAAATTCATGGAGGATAGGCCCAAATGGCTAGTAGCCAGATGGGCAGGGATGCAACCCCATGCTCTGGGTGTCCCTAGCCTCTGACTTCCAGAAGCTGGGACTGGATGACAGGGGATGGATCACTTGATTGCCTGTTCTGTTCATTCCCTCTGAAGCACCTGGCATTGGCCACTGTCAGAAGACGGGACACTGGGCTAGCTGGACCATTGCTCTGACCCAGTAGGGCCACGCTTATGACTCTTTTGCTGGTATAAGCTGCATTTCCACAGGGAGTTTTGCCAGCAGAGCTATACTAGCCAACAGAGCTAAGCCAGCAAAACTTGGCAAAATAGACCTGGCCCAGGTCATTGGCTAGAACTCACACCAGGTTCATATCAGTGTCCCATAAGCAAATAGCCACCAGATGCAGGAATGGGCTTCCCCTTACTGACCCCTTCCCCTTACTTTTGGTACTGGGAGCTAGTCAACCAAAAAAAACCCCACTGACTTTTAGTAAAGGGACAACAACCCCCTTATACACAGGTGCCTGTGGGCCCAGGGGGGAGCAGGGCAGTGACAGGGAAATACAGCTGGGCAAAGCAGGAAGAGACAAGGTTCAGGTAGGCCAGCCCTGTGCAGCCACGGTATACCAGTGGCATGGGTGGGCCCACCAGATCCTACCAGCGCAGCAGAGAAAGGGGAATCGCTTTGGGGAAGTCCCTCCCTGTCCTGATGGATCCAGCCACCTCATACATATAACGCAGTGGCACTGTGCTGCAGCCTCGCAGATCAATTAGACCACAGGGTGTCCAAGCCACTGCCCCATGGTGCTTGTCAAGATGCATTCTGTGAGACACATGGTCAGTGGTGAGCAGCTGCCTAGGCCTGGGCCATCTAAGTGTGGCTGTGAGTTCACACAGCTCCCAGCACTGTGGGCACACAGCATGTCTGTGACTCCACCCCTTGCACACACCCCCGTCCACCCCGCTGGTGCGAGCTCACGGGCCTCTTGTTGCAGCTAAGAGCCTCCAGAGCTTTGATTCGCTCACGCCTGCTCCAGGACTTGCCACTCCCTATGGAACTGAGTTGTCTCTAAATGGCTGCAGCAGCCCAGCGGGGGTGGGCACAGGGAGGAGGTTCAGGGACTGTGGTGCTGTGTGCACTGCACGCCAGGACATGCTCGGAGCACAGGGCTGAGCCAGCCTGACACACCAACAGCAGGAACTCAAGGCAGAACATTTCCCCTGCTGGGGCACCCTCAGGTGACCCCACACCCAGCCTTGGGGTGCCATGGCACCAGCCCTCCCGGCCCCTCCCTCCCTGTTGCTCGGAAGGGGGTGGGGAGTGCTGTGCACGGTGGGTGATGCTGGGAGGGGCGTCCCTGTTTCCTTGGCTGCTGCAGGGAGGTTTTCCCTCTTCCCTGGGGCACTCAGGGTCTCCTGTCCTTGCCCTCCAGTGTGTTGGCCCTTCTCTTTCCCGGCTGTGTGTGTGGTGGGGGCAGGGAGAGGTGTTCCCCTGCTCTGGGATGGGGCTGGGTCTCTAATCCTAGTGGCTACAATGCCAGTCTGGCTGGCAGCATGAGAGCAGGGATGGAGCTTCCACAGCATATGCAGCCCAGGGCTCCTGTCCTGCCTCTTGTGCGTGGGGCTGGAGCCAAGTCAATACCCTGCACGTGAGCATGGCTGTGAGGCCACAGGCAGGGGAGGGCTCCCACTCCCACCCTCCTGCATCAGGGCCCCCTTTAGGGGACCCTCAGCATTCCACGGGAGCCTGGAAAGGGGCTCAGGAGGAAAGCACCCAAGGGCATTGCCCAGGCCTGGCGAGCTCCGGCCAATGGGAATGGACTGCAGGGCAGGCTCCAGCCCTGGGCCCCGGGGGGATGGGCAGACTTCCAATGGGGCTCAGTGACAGGCTGGGGCTGCTCTGCCCCTCCAGGCCATGAAGAAGATCTACAAGGCAGGGCTGAAGTACCGGGAGTGGAAGCAGAAGCATGAGCCTGGCTTTAAGCCCTGGGTGTACCCAGAGCAGAACACGCTGCCCAGCATCAGCCTGGCCGAGCTGTCCCTGCAGCACGCCGACTCCCTGGAAAACATTGACGAGAGTGGCCTGGCTGAGGACAGGACGCATATCAGTGATGACGAGGCCTGAGCGGGGCCCGCAGCCACCCTGTGCCTGCCAGCAGGGCGGGGGAGAGGCCAGGCTCCTGCCCCTCCATTGCAGGCTCAGGGGCAGTCAGCACCATTCTCCCAGCACCCACAGAAGCCTGGCAGCGGATTGGGGGCATAGTTACAAATTTGTCTCCAGTACTCTTGGTGTGAATGTATCCTTCAGCATCTGTTCATCCTGCTCCTGGCACACAGAGCCCTCCGTTCGGGGGAGAAAGAACTGCCCCTACCCACCCACCTGGCACACAGAACCCTCTGCTGGAGGGAGAGAGAACTGCCCTGACCCACCCCCAGCACACAGAGCCCTCTGTTGGGGGAAATGCCCCTACTTTGCCTGACCAAAGGCTCTGTGGGCAGCTGCCCAGCCCCCCGGGGATGCCCTGGCCACAGACAGAGAGCTGGCTGTGTAAGGAGGAGCCCCAGTCTGTGCAGGGGTGTTTCAGGGCTTCTCAGGGGGCTGGGGACGGCTGGGGCAGGGCAGGGCAGGGAGTAGGCATCAGCATTTCTACCCCAGCTATTTCTCGACTGCTGCAGGATCTAGTGGGGCTCTAGACAGCTGGATGTCCCCTGAGGAGACTGGACTGGCCCAAGCTGCCACCATCTGTCCCTGCCCCAGGCTCTGCAGCAGCACAGGAATGACTTAGGCCTGTATTTCCCCTCTCTGCTCCCATCCTCCCACCCAGCAGCTCACTCAGACAGGATGGCCCCTCCCAGACCTCAGTGGTCCTGGCCCTGTGTCACCTGCTCAGCTCAGGGGTGCCTCCTCAGCCCCACCCCCAGTGTCTGGCCATCCCCCAGGAACCCAGTGGGGCTACTCCAGCCCAGCACCATTCTGGGGCTCTGGGAGCACGTGGGGGTGGGGCAGGAGACTGGTCTGGTCTTTCCTTCAAGACCTGGGACTGGACCCAGCAGGGTGGCTGCTCTCCAAACCACTGGGCTCCAACCGATGTTTCTCCCAGCGATCCTCCTCCAGCGTTTGCTGCTGCTGCTGTGATTTCTACCAAACCAATAAAGGAATTGGGTGTGAGCGTGCTTCCTTTGGAGCGACACACCGGGGTGCACAAGCAACACCCAGATGTCTGCGGCAGCAGGTCATTGTGTTTAAATGCATGAGGCACTGGGGGTGCCGTGGGGTAGGGAGAGCCTGGATGGGAGGGACAGACTCCACCTTAGCCAGAGAGAACCAGGCTCCTGGCACAGAAAATTACTGTGGTCTGGGGTTATGTCAGCCAAGCGCTGGAGGAAAGGCAGCAGACACTGAGGAGCACTCAGCTCACACCAGCACGTCACACAGGGATGTCACTAATATGAAGGTTTCTCTGCATCCAACAAAAGCTGGGACAGAAATCCCCACAGAAGTGGAGCAGGGCCAGGCTGAAATCACAGATCTCCAGCCCAAGAGAGGAACAGGGTTTTCAGGCCAGGGCATTAGACACAAACAGGCCCATGATGAGAAATTAAAGCTATAAACAACTGACTGCCATTGCAAGAAGCTGAAACCCCGACTAGGTGACCTGGAATATTTGGCCCTGGGGAGGCTCTCAGCCGAGCTAGCCCTGCTGAGCCCTGGGGGGGACAAAGAGCAGCGGGGGCTGTAACAGCTGGTTCTGAACTGTACAGGGAGGGAGATGCGGGCATAGAAGTGAGGAGGGGTCCTCAGTGAACCCAGTGAGATCAGAACTCTGAGCAGAGGCAGCGCCCCAGGAACATCGGTACGGACAGCTCTCCCAAGGCCTGTGAATGCCAACACACGAGCAGCCTCCCACTCGGTGAAGGATACCAGGTGCTCCCTGTTGGGGGAAATCAAAGAGACATGGTCAGAGAAAGCAGTAATAACATGGGGGGTTGACGACCCGCATATAAACCGGCCAAAGGTCACTTCAGAACAAGGGTTAAGGAAGCAACGTCTTGACACCTTGCCCAGCTGCATTGAGGAATGGCTGGTTCTGGAGTGCACGCGACAGGCTTCACTCACCGTCATCCTGAGGCACAGCTAGAAACCGGTTCAAGAAGTAACTAGGATCGACACACTAAGAAATAATGATCTCATTAGAATTCAGTTCAGCATCCTTAGCAGTAGGGTGACCGTACATCTCGTTCTGGCTGGCAACAGTCCCTTTTCTAAGCCCTGTTCTGGCCATCCTGACTTTTTTGGCAAACCTGGGCATTTGTCCCATTTGCTCTTGGCAACTGGTCGACATCAGCACTTGGCAAGAGAAAATGGGACAAATGCCCACTTTTGCCAAAGAAGTGGGGCGTGCACCCTTAGTGGGGCACAGAAAAACATGCAGGGGATAAGAGGCAACCCCAGCCCTGCTGACGGGGGGCTGGGGGGGATAGGTCTCCAGCCAGCAGTGACACCAGCCACCTTGGGGGCAAGTGGGGTTCAGGCGAGGAGCGACACCAGCCCCATGCAGGGAGCAGGCTGGGCTCTGACAAGAGCCCTGTGCAGGGGGGAGGCAGGGCTTGGGCCAGTCCCATGTGCAGGGGGAAGGGGGGCAGGGCTCAGGTGAGTGGCTCAGGCCAGCCCCGCAGTGTCCCGTTGTCCCTTTGGGAAAGATGCTTACCCTACATAGGGGAGGGATCGTTTTAAAAGCAGTGAACTTTGGAAAGGGGCATTTCAGTCACTTAGGAAGCTTGTCTAAGGGGCCTACAGTGAAAAGGGAGGCACTAACATCCTTTTATGCAGCAGGGAGGTCCCAGGAGGCCTGGCTAGCGCTACACAGGGACGCCAGCAGGAAACTGTAACTGTAGCTTAGCCGAGCCAAAAGCCTCCTTCAAGAAATGGAAACGACCCATGCGAGGGTAACAGAGAGGGCGTAGATCACGGCAGGAAACAGCCCAGGTGGAAATTGGGAGGGCAAAGAGCCAACAGAAGGAGCAAAGAATTCCCAGGTTCAGTGTGCCCTGGGTGGGGGGCCAGCAAACCAGCTGGGCCATGGGAGGAGGGTGCAGCAGGGGAGAAGGGCAGCCCCCAGAAACTGAATAGACCTTTGCACCAATCTTCACCATAAAGGATGCTGGCCCTGGGCGGGTGCTCCAGGACACTGCAGACCAGCAGGCCCATCAGCACCAGGCAGTCAGGTGAAACAAGCAGAGGGGTATGGCCAGTGGGACCTTCTGCAAGGGAAATGGGGCCTGTCCGCCCAGTAGAGCTCATGGGAGTGTTGGCAAACTAGGGAATAAAGGAGAACTGGTGGACATCATTAGGTACCTGCCTCCTCTTCCTCCCCACGCCTGTGAGCTATGAGTCAGTCTCCTCCTCATCCCCCTGCCCCCTGTGAGCAATGGGTCAGTTTTCCCCCTTCTCCCCCTCCCATTTGTGAGCAATGGTTCAGACTGACCCTCCTCCTCCCCTCCTGTGAGCAATTGGTCAGGCTACTCCCTACTCCTCCTCTGCTCTGCCCCGTGAGCCATGAGGCAGGCTGCCCCGCCTACTGGGGGCTCTGTGTGGGGTTGTGAATGCAGGGGCCAGCCATGCTGGCCCCTGAGCCCCTGACCCCTGCACAGTATTGAGGCAGCTGGACTTGATGGGGCTGGTAAACCACAGTGCCTACAGCAGAGCCAGCAACCACCTCTTCCTGACCTAGACCAGCCCAAGGCTGGCTCTGCCCCACAGAGCAACCTCACTCCAGGTGGGATGTGGGGGTGACCCTTTCCCCGTTGCCACCACCCTCACCAGGGGCTCAGCACTGGAACCTCCCCTCTGGGTCTCAGCAGGGGCTGGAACCATCTGTATAGTGGGGGTGCTGGGAACCATTGATCCAAACTGTAAATCCTGCACACCATGGAAACCACTTCGAGCCAGGGATGCGGCAGCTCCCCCAGGACCCCTAGTTCCAGCACCCCTGGGTCTCTGCCCTCACACAAACCCCCCTTCTTTCCTCTCTCCTCCCCCAACCCCTGCCTCCCCTGTGACTGCCCTCACTCTCCAATCCCTTCCTCCCAACTCGCCATCCCCCAAGCCCCGCCCCGCATCACTGGGCACAGATCCCATCTGTGAGGGGGCTGGGGATACTGAGCTCGCTGTTAAGGGCTTTGAGATCAGAGACAGAACAGGCTAGCTGAGAGCTGTACCGTGTTAGTATTAGCTGTGCCCCGAACTGCTCCCCAGCCTCTTCTCCTCATGCCACCCCATCTGCCCCCGGCCCCCTCTCGTCTCTTCCCTCTCTGCCCCTGGCCCTCTCTCTTTTCCTCCTGCGTGCCCCCAGTCCTCTCTCTTCTCCAACTGTCTGCCGCTGGCCCTCTCTCTTCTCCACCCCCCATCTACCCCAGCCGTCTGTCTTTTCCCCTGCCCGCCTGCCCCCAGCCCTCTCTCATCTCCTCCCTGTCTGCCCCCAGCCCTCTCTTCTCCCCGCATGTGCTCCCAGCCCTCTCTCTTCTCCCACTGTCTGCCCCAGGCCCTCTCTCTTTTCCCCCGCCCACCTGCCCCTGGCCCTCTTTGGTCTCCTCCCTGTCTGCCCTCAGCCCTCTCTTTTCTCCCCGCATGTGCTCCCGGCCCTCTCTCATCTCCCACTGTCTGCCACCAGCCCTCATTCCTCTCCTCCGCCCACCTGCCCCTCGCCCTCTCTGGTCTCCTCCCTGTCTTCCCCTGGACCTCGCTATCTATTGTGTCCAGTTTTGGGCCCCCCACTACAGAAGGGATGTGGACAAATTGGAGAGAAATCCAGCGGAGGGCAACAAAAATGATTGGGGGACTGGGGCACATGACTTATGAGAAGAGGCTGAGGGAACTGGGCTTGTTTAGTCTGCAGAAGAGAAGAATGAGGGGGGGATTTGATAGCAGCCTTCAACTACCTGAAAGGGGGTTCCAAAGAGGTTGGAGCTCGGTGGTTCTCAGTGGTGGCAGATGACAGAACAAGGAGTAATGGTCTCAAGTTGCAGTTGGGGAGGTCTAGGTTGGATATTAGGAAACACTATCTCAGGAGGAGGGTGGTGAAGCACTGGAATGGGTTACCTAGGGAGGTGGTGGAATCTCCATCCTTAGAGGTTTTTAAGGCCAGGCTTGACAAAGCCCTGGCTGGGATGACTTACTTGGTGTTGGTCCTGCTTTGAGCAGGGGGTTGGACTAGATGACCTCCTGAGGTCTCTTCCAACCCTAATATTAGAATCATAGAATATCAGGGTTGGAAGGGACCTCTGGAGGTCATCTAGTCCAACCCCCTGCTCAAAGCAGGATCAATCCCCAACTAAATCATCCCAGCCAGGGCTTTGTCAAGCCTGACCTTAAAAATACCTAAGGAAGGAGATTCCACCACCTCCCTAGGTAATGCATTCTAGTGTTTCACCACCCTTCTAGTGAAAAAGTTTTTCCTAATATCCAACCTAAACCTCCCCCACTGCAACTTGAGACCACTACTCCTTGTTCTGTCATCAGCTACCACTGAGAACAGTCTAGATCCATCCTCTTTGGAACCCCCTTTCAGGTAGTTGAAAGCAGCTATCAAATCCCCCCTCATTCTTCTCTTCTGCAGACTAAACAATCCCGGTTCCCTCAGCCTCTCCTCATAAGTCATGTGTTCCAGTCCCCTAATAATTTTTGTTGCCCTCCGCTGGACTCTTTCCAATTTTTCCACATCCTTCTTGCAGTGTGGGGCCCCAAACTAGACACAGTACTCCAGATGAGGCCTCACCAATGTCGAATAGAGGGGAACGATCACGTCCCTTGATCTGCTGGCAATGCTCCTACATATACATCCCAAAATGCCATTGGCCTTCTTGGCAACAAGGGCACACTGTTGACTCATATCCAGCTTCTCGTCCACTGTAACCCCTAGGTCCTTTTCTGCAGAACTGCTGCCGAGCCATTCGGTCCCTAGACTGTAGCAGGACTCTGCACTTGTCCTTGTTGAACCTCATCAGATTTCTTTTGGCCCAATCCTATATTCTATGCTTCTATCCTCCCGCACATCTTCTGCTGGCCCTCTCTCGTCTCCCACTGTCTGCCCCCAGCCCTCATTCTTCTCCCCCAGCCGCCTGCCCCCGGCCCTCTCTCTTCTCCCATCCCCCATCTGCCCCTGGCCCTCTTTCTTTTTCCCCTCCCACCTCCCCCAGCCCTCTCTGGTCTCTTCCCTGTCTGCCCCCAGCAGTCTCTATTCTCTGCCCCCATCTTCTGCCGGCCCTTTCTCCCCTCCCACATCTGCCCCTGGCCTTCTCTTCTCCCCACTGTCTGCCCCCAGCCCTCTCTCTTCTCCCATCCGTTTGCTCCTAGCCCTCTCTTCTCCCACCCATCTGTCCCCATCCCTTTTTTCTCTCCCCCAACACCTACCTCCCCCTGCCCGCGTCTGCCCCCTGGGGTTGCCAGGCAACCAAAACGCCTGGTCAAAAAGGAATCCTGGCTGACCGGGCCATAAAAAGTCCAGTTGGTTGCCCACGGCTGGGCAGGCAGGGTGCCTGACTGGCTCCGCCCGGCTCCTGAGAAGCTGCCAGCATCTCCCTCTGGCTCCTAGGCATAGCAGCAGCCACGGGGGCTCTGCACGCTGCCCCCGCCCCGAGCACTGGCTCCACAGCTTCCATTCCCAACTGCAGCCAATGGGAGCTGCTGGGGCGGCGCCTACTGATGGGGGCAGCGTGCAGAGCCCCATTATCATCACTATACCTACGAGCTGGAGGGATATGTCGCTGCTTCCCAGGAGCCACCTGAGATGAGCGCCTCCTGGAACCCGCACCCCAAAGCTCCTCCAGTGCCTCAACCCACTGCCCCAGCCCTGAGCCCCCTCCTGCACCCAAACTCCCTCCCAGAGCCCACATCCCCAGCCAGAACCCTCACCCCCCTTGCAACCCAACCCCCTGTCCTGTCCCGGTGAAAATGAGTGAGTGAACGAGGGTGGGTGAGAGTGAGCGACGGAGAGAGGGGGGAATGGACTGAGAAGGGGCAGGGCATGAGCGGGGCCTCGGGACCATGGCGGGGTAGGGAGTGGGGCAAGGGTGTTTGGTTTTCTCCAAATAGAAAGTTGGCAACCCTACTGCCCCCAGCCCTCTTTCCTCCACTCCCCCTTCCAGCCCCCTGCCCAAACCTCTCCCCTCCTGACCCCTACCCACCCTATAGCTCTGTCCTGCCCCCTCTAACCAGGGCACAGCAACCTCTGGTGGCCAAATGGGGAAGTGCAGATTGCTCTGGCAAAATTCCTGGAACACTTCTGGCTGTCCAGAGATCAACAGCCTCTAAACTCTGCCCCTTGGGGTGGGGCAGCAGCCAGGGGCAGGTGGCTGGGACTGGTCCCCACCTACCTCAGCTCCCTCCACCCCCAATGGGCTAGGCCTTTCCCAGAGTGCCCACAGGGAGGGAGCGGGTGGCTGAGCAGCTATTCCCCCAACCGAGCACCCTGCAGGGGCACCCCACACAGCTCGCAGGGTGGGGGCAGGGCAGGCCACTGTTCTCATGCATCCTGGGCAGTGACTCTCACCAGATCTGCTCCCCTGATCTCCCCATCTTACCGGCATGGGGTGAGCCTGCACAGACTCTAGGGATTGCTGAATTATTTGGGGGGGTGGGGGGGGTGGTTAGAAAGTCTAGCCTGGCCCAAGGACTACACCCCTCAGCATGGTCCCCTCCTGCCCCACCTAATCCAGTTAAACCATCCCATTGGACTGCCCCCTTTAATATGCAAGCTCAACCCCAAACACTCCATGGAAACAGGAACTCACGCTCATGCAGTGGGATGGAGATTCCCTGCTGCTCACACTCAGACCTACTTTTGCTGGTGTTTTATAGCCTGGGGAGGATCAAAGCAGGACCCATAGATTCAGGCCCTGTGCTGGCAGGGTGCTCATAGACCCACAAAGTTGGGACCCAGGAGGAGCAGCCAGCCCCAGAGCATGCTGGAGTCCGCCATGGGGCCTAGATGTCAGAGGGACAGTAGCACTGACAGGGCAGGGAGCCAGGAGCGCTGCTAGAAAGGGGCCTTTGGTTGGTCAGCTCCCAGACTGCTGCGCTGGGCATCACAAAATGGGGAAGAGACGGCCAGCCCTCTGTGGAGATAGAGGTGGTTAGGGACTATTTAGAAAAGCTGGACGTGCACAAGTCCATGGGGCCGGACGAGTTGCATCCGAGAGTGCTGAAGGAATTGGCGGCTGTGATTGCAGAGCCCTTGGCCATTATCTTTGAAAACTCGTGGCGAACGGGGGAAGTCCCGGATGACTGGAAAAAGGCTAATGTAGTGCCAATCTTTAAAAAAGGGAAGAAGGAGGATCCTGGGAACTACAGGCCAGTCAGCCTCACTTCAGTCCCCGGAAAAATCATGGAGCAGGTCCTCAAAGAATCAATCCTGAAGCACTTACATGAGAGGAAAGTGATCAGGAACAGTCAGCATGGATTCACCAAGGGAAGGTCATGCCTGACTAATCTAATCGCCTTTTATGATGAGATTACTGGTTCTGTGGATGAAGGGAAAGCAGTGGATGTATTGTTTCTTGACTTTAGCAAAGCTTTTGACACGGTCTCCCACAGTATTCTTGTCAGCAAGTTAAAGAAGTATGGGCTGGATGAATGTACTATAAGGTGGGTAGAAAGCTGGCTAGATTGTCGGGCTCAACGGGTAGTGATCAATGGCTCCATGTCTAGTTGGCAGCCGGTGTCAAGTGGAGTGCCCCAGGGGTTGGTCCTGGGGCCGGTTTTGTTCAATATCTTCATAAATAATCTGAGGATGGTGTGGATTGCACTCTCAGCAAATTTGCGGATGATACTAAACTGGGAGGAGTGGTAGATACGCTGGAGGGGAGGGATAGGATACAGAAGGACCTAGACAAATTGAAGGATTGGGCCAAAAGAAATCTGATGAGGTTCAATAAGGATAAGTGCAGGGTCCTACACTTAGGATGGAAGAATCCAATGCACCGCTACAGACTAGGGACCGAATGGCTAGGCAGCAGTTCTGCGGAAAAGGACCTAGGGGTGACAGTGGACGAGAAGCTGGATATGAGTCAGCAGTGTGCCCTTGTTGCCAAGAAGGCCAATGGCATTTTGGGATGTATAAGTAGGGGCATAGCGAGCAGATCGAGGGACGTGATCGTTCCCCTCTATTCGACACTGGTGAGGCCTCATCTGGAGTACTGTGTCCAGTTTTGGGCCCCACACTACAAGAAGGATGTGGATAAATTGGAGAGAGTCCAGCGAAGGGCAACAAAAATGATTAGGGGTCTAGAGCACATGACTTATGAGGAGAGGCTGAGGGAGCTGGGATTGTTTAGTCTGCAGAAGAGAAGAATGAGGGGGGATTTGATAGCTGCTTTCAACTACCTGAAAGGGGGTTCCAAAGAGGATGGCTCTAGACTGTTCTCAATGGTAGCAGATGACAGAACGAGGAGTAATGGTCTCAAGTTGCAATGGGGGAGGTTTAGATTGGATATTAGGAAAAACTTTTTCACTAAGAGGGTGGTGAAACACTGGAATGCGTTACCTAGGGAGGTGGTAGAATCTCCTTCCTTAGAGGTTTTTAAGGTCAGGCTTGACAAAGCCCTTGCTGGGATGATTTAACTGGGAATTGGTCCTGCTTCGAGCAGGGGGTTGGACTAGATGACCTTCTGGGGTCCCTTCCAACCCTGATATTCTATGATTCTATGATTGGATCCAGGCCCTGCGTGATCTGAACTCCTGCACTGTCCTTCCCCTGGTACAGAGGAATAGGGCTGTGTTGCTACTGCTAGGTGTGGGCTCAATCTGGCTCGCAAGGAATTCCACAGGAGTATGGCCACTGCCTTCCACATGCGCAGGGCAGGGCTGGATCTCTGGGCAGGAGCCATGGCCCCAGCTGATCTTTGCACTAGCTTCTCTCTGGGAAAAAGGAGGCAGGTGGAACTTGTGTCAGGTTCATTCACCCCAGTGCTAGGTGGCTGCAGAACCGAGGCAGGACTGGCATCCAAAGGAAATGATCTGTGCTGTCACTGGGTGGTGTGCAGTACTGTCAAGGGCACAGCCAGAGGGGAGAGCCTAGTGTGGTTAGCTTCGTAGGTCATGGGTCGGGCCATCCAGCTCTGCACAGCAGCCCCGTCAGCCAGCTGCCCCCTGGGGCCTGAGCCACCTCCCACAGCAGCCAGTGGCAGGGAACACCTTGGGCTGGCTGCAGTGATGGCTGGGCCAGACCTAGCAGCCACAAGGGGTGTAAGTGGGGAGCCCCAGTGGGCATGCGGCAGAGAAAGCAAGGCCTCCTCCAGGGCACTTGTCCCCAGAGTGCCTGCTGTGGACGGTTCAGGTTCAAGCTCACCTCACATATGGCTGAGGGGGCCATGGCCATCTCCATTAGACAGGGGACCTTATTTGCAGAGCCTCCCACCTGCTCCACCCCAGTCACCATGGTCTCTAGGCAGGGAGGGGACAGTTGTTGCTAGGGTTGCCAATTTCGGTGGGATGTATTCCCGGAGGTTTCTTCACATGACAATCTTTAATTAAAGATTCATCTTTAATTTTAATTCCTGGAGACTCCAGGCCAATCCTGGAGGGTTGGCGAGCCTAATTGTTGCAGCTGCTCAGAGCTAAGGCCAGGCTGCCTCCACGGAGGAGGTGCCAGGGACCAAGTGACCACCCATCCTGAATTGGGCAGGACAGTCCCAAAATGCAGAGTTCAAGTCCAGGTTCTTGGCAGTTGTCCGGATTCCCTGGAGTGCCATTCCATGCCAGCCCAAGGCTCAGGGGTAGCACTAGCCTCTTCCCAATGAGGGGGGGCCTGAGGTGAGCCTTAACCCCATATCACCATGATGCCCCTCCTCCTCTCCCCCCCATGCCCCACTCCCTTAGTCAGGCTGGAAGCCAGAGCTGGGCCATGGTAAGAACCACCCAGGGAGCCTGGGCTGCTGTGGAGAGCCCAGGATCCTCCACCTGCCCTGGGTGGTGCACCTGGAGGAATGGGGACACGGGCTGGGGGCTGCTCTCAGGCATCCCAGTCCCTTGCCCAGGACAGATAGAGGGTCCAGGGCTCCCCCTTACCATGGCCCAGCTCAGGCTTCCAGCCTGGCCAGGAGGCAGGGCCTCAGGGCAAGAGAAAGAGCAGGAGGAAAGGGCCACGGAAGGGGGTGGGGCTCCTGCACATGTCCTGTTTTTGTATTCTGAAAAGGTGGTCTCCATAGAACAGAGCTGTCAAGGTTCCTTCCCCACTCTGAACTCTAGGGTACAGATGTGGGGACCTGCATGAAAACTCCCTAAGCTTATTTTTACCAGCTTAGGTTAAAACTTCCCCAAGGTACAAACTATTTTACCTTTTGCCCTTGGACTTTATCGCTGCCTCCACCAAACATCTAACAGATATATAACCGGGAAAGAGCCCACTTGGAAACGTCTTTCCCCCTAAAATCCTCCCAAACCTTACACCCCCTTTCCTGGGGAAGGTTTGATAAAAATCCTCACCAATTTGCATAGGTGAACACAGACCCAAACCCTTGGATCTTAAGAACAATGAAAAAGCAATCAGGTTCTTAAAAGAAGAATTTTAATAGAAGAAAAAGTAAAAAGAATCACCTCTGTAAAATCAGGATGGTAAATACCTTACAGGGTAATTAGATTCAAAACATAGAGAATCCCTCTAGGCAAAACCTTAAGTTACAAAAAGACACAAAAAACAGGAATATCCATTCCGTTCAGCACAGCTTATTTTCTCAGCCATTTAAAGAAAACAGAATCTAACGCATATCTAGCTAGATTACTTACTAAGTTCTAAAACTCCATTCTTGTTCTGTTCCCAGCAAAAGCATCACACAGACAGAGACAACCTTTGTTTCTCCCCCCTCCAGCTTTTGAAAGTATCTTGTCTCCTCATTGGTCATTTTGGTCAGGTGCCAGCAAGGTTATCCTAGCTTCTTAACCCTTTACAGGTGAAAGGGTTTTTCCTCTGGCCAGGAGGGATTTTAAAGGTGTTTACCCTTCCCTTTATATTTATGACAAGAGCCATGAGCACCACTCCCCTGGCAGTGCCAGGCACCAGCACCGGAGGAGCCAGCACCTCGACCTGCCTCTGCAGGGGTCTCACTCATTGCTGGCCTGGGTTTGAGTTTGCTCCGCTGAAAAAATCCAGCTGTAAAGAGCCAAGGAGGGGAAATGGGGTCATGCCCTTGGGTGCTTCCTTAGGCCAGCAAATCAATGAAGGCAGGTGGGCAGCTACTGGTGTTTATCCTGTTAGATCCTGGGCTGCCATGGCCTGTGCTCCCTGCCTGGGTGTGGGCACCGTGAACTCCCTCAGCCTGTCAGCTGATGGATCTTTACCAAAAAGAGCCTTTTTGCTGTGTTCCTTGGGCAGCTGAGAGACATGGTGCGAAGAGAGCAATCCCCAAACCAAGCATTCCAAGCCAGCTCGGTGACTCATTTACCTGCTGGTGTCAAACCACACCAGTGCCCTCGTCCGCCAGAGAGGCATCCAGGTGAAACAGGGCAGATATGGCCAGAGGTTATAATGTGAATCACTTGCGCCCCCCCCCCCCAGCTCTGTAAAGGAGCCCGAATGGTTCCTAGGCCCCCTCCCCTGCTGTTTCAGCTAAAGGCTGTTCAGCCATGTGTAACGATGCTGCCCTTGGTGGGACACAACTGAGAGTACCAATTCAGGACAAATTGCTTAGAGCAGGGCAGTTACAGCCCAAGGCTGGGGTTTCTCCACTTCTAAGGCACACCAAACCAGACAGACAGAGAAGACTTCGGTTTTACCCCACTGGCTAACCACAAGTCACACAAGCAATTCCCTTAGACACTCCAGTTTCCCAGTATCACCACCAGTGCCACTTGTTATGGGGACAAATGGTTATGAAAACCAATACCCCAGTAAAAGAAAAAGGTTCTCCAGATCCCAAAGGACCAAGCCCCAGACCCAGGTCAATAGACAAATTGGATCTTACCCACAAATTACGCTGTTGCCAGTCCTTTAGAATCTAAAATCTAAAGGTTTATTCATAAAAGGAAAAAGATATAGATGAGAGCTAAAATTGGTTAAATGGAATCAATTACATACAGTAATGGCAAAGTTGTTGGTTCAGGCTTGTAGCAGTGATAGAATAAACTGCAGGTTCAAATCAAGTCTCTGGAGTACATCCACAACTGGGATGGGTCAGTCAGTCCTTTGTTCAGAGCTTCAGTTTGTAGCAAAGTCCCATCAGAAGCAGGATTAAAGACAAAATGGAGGAGCTGCAGCAGCCTTTTATAGTCTCTTGCCATGTGGAAGATCACAACAGCAAGATGGAGTTTGGAGTCACATGGGCAAGTCACATGTCCATGCATGACTCAGTTCTTTACAGGCCAACGCCATTGTTTACATGTTAGTTTGAACGTTCCCAGGAAAGCTCAGATGTGGATTGGCATCTCCCAAAGTTTATTTTCAGTTAAGTGTTTCTTGATTGGGCACTCACTGAGAATAGTCCTGTCTCAAGAAGCTGACCAAATGCTTCACTGAGGCTACTTAGAATCAAAACACATTGAGATACAAGTACATAGCCAATATTTATAACTTCAACTACAAAAATTATACAGATAGCATAATTATAACCAGCGAATCATAACCTTTCCATAGACACCTTACACGACAAGCTTTGTACAATATTTGCTGCAAATATATAACAGTGGTTACAACAATGATCTATACGGTTACAGTTTATGTCAATAATGTCACACTGCGGAGCTCAGGGGAAGGAGCCCAGTGCCCAGCCCCCACACCCCAGCAGCTGAGGGCAAAGCTAAGCCGGTGTCGAGGGTGTCCCTAACAACTTGGGGAACTGCAGAGACCCCAGGGAGCCCCGGCCCGGTGGTGGTGGTGGTGGGGAAAGCAGAAGTGGAGTTGGAGTCCACCAATAGCTTGTCTGTGTGGTCCAGGGGCCTATTGCACAAAGCCACCTGCTCTGCAACCTCAGGAGAGGCCACAGTCCTCCTGGGTTATAGCACAGCGTAATGAAGCAACTGCACAAGGGGGCTGCAGGCGGTGGGGGCAGAGAACCCAGTACTAGGCTCTGACAGCCACAGCTCATGCGCTCTGCAGCCCTGGTGCTTGGGGGTTCTGCACCGAGTTACATGCTTTCCACCCCCCATTAACCCTGCAGCTCCTTGTCCCGCCCTGCTGGCTAGTCGGGAGATGAAGGCTGACAAGTCTGCTGCTGCTGAGCTGACAGAGAACACACAGAGCACCTCCCACTGTTCACTCAAGAGCCTGCATCCGGTTCCTGCTGGCGACCCAATGCAGGTGCTGTCCCTGGACAGTGCTGTCTCTAGATCAGATGTGGGCAAACTACGGCCCGCAGGACCCTCCTGCCCGGCCCCTGAGCTCCTGGCCCAGGAGACTAGCCCCTGGCCCCTCCCATGCTGTTGCCCCTCCCCCACAGCCTCAGCGTGCCACCGGTGCAACACTCTGGGCGGCCGGGCTGCGCAGTTGCAGAGCCGCGGCCTGACCCGGTGCTCTGGGCGGCGCGGCTGTAGCGCCGCCAGCCACTGGTGCTCCAGGCAGCGCGGTAAGGGGGCAAGGGGGGTTGGATAGAGGGCAGAAGAGTTCAGGGGCTGTGGTCAGGGGTGTGGATAGGGGTCGGGGTGGCCAGAGGGCAGGTAATAGGGGGGTTGGATGGGGCAGGGGTCCCGGGGGGGGGGGGACAGTCAGGAATGAGAGGGGGAGTTGGATGGGGCGGCAGGGGGCAGTCAGGGGTGGGAGGTCCGGGGGTGGTCAGGGGACAGGGAGCAGGGAGTGGTGGATGGGGCGGGAGTCCTGGGGGAGCTGTCAGAGGACAAGAAGCAAGGGGGTCAGATAGGGGGCGGGGCCAGGCCACGCCTGGCTGTTTGGGGAGACACAGCCTCCCCTAATCTGCCCTCCATACAATTTTGGAAACCTGATGTGGCTCTCAGGCCAAAAAGTTTGCCCGCCCCTGCTTTAGATCCTCCCACGCGGCTCAGTGCCCTAGTGCTAGCTCACCCCTGAGGGGTGCCTGCTGGCTGGAACGGCACTCCTCTAGCTACAACACCAGCATGGCCCAGTGTGAATTTGCAGGGGCAAACTCGCCTGAGCGGGGATCTGTGTACGCTGGGGTGAGGCTATTCTACTTCACCCCATTACCAGTAGCAGTGACTTCCCAGAGCATGGTAAGGTTTGGTTATGTTAGGGCTGAGGCATTCGTCCTTGGGCTATGGGAGCTGTCTCTTTAAAAACAAGCTGATGCTTACATTCCAGGGCAGGAGGTCTCACAACAAATTCTTGGTAGCCTCAGAGCGTAGCCACCAACTCTTGCTGGTGGCTACACTGACAATATTTCCTACAATACATATGTAACCCTTCTGCCCGTCACAGTTGGCAGCAACAAGGGCCGGGTTCAGTATCTAGGGGATCCATTCCAATAACATAACGCAAAACCGGCTCGAGCCCCCACCCAGTGACCTGGGACAAATATATACCACCCCCGCTGGGTGCCTCCAAGAGGCAATACTTCCCCTCTCGCAAGCACAGAGTCTGAGTGTGCAAAAAGCCTTTTAATAACAGAGAGAAACAATGTGGCATTATGTTGGGGAAACGCCACCAACAGGATTCATAACACAACCCATGAGCAAAAACCCACCCCAAGCAAATTGGGGCATGCCCTTTCTCTTTGGTTCTTGAGTCCAGCAACCCCAAATCACCCAAAGTCCCAAAAGTCCAATGACCCAAAAGTCTCTGTCCCTGATCAGGGCAGCCCCAGAGTTCAAAAGTTTATCTGCAGAGCTTTACCTCCCACCCTGGGTGGAGATTGGGGGGGGGGGGGGAAAGAGAGGTAAGGGGTACCTTACATGATCTGAAGCTGACTGCCCCGCAGCTCCATAGGGCTCAGCTCCGCTCCGCTCCACCAGCTCCGCGTCCCACAAGCAGCTCCCACCATCCCACGAACTGCTCCAGCAGCCAGCCCACAAACTGCTCCACTCCACATCCCACAAGCAGCTCCTGCTGTCCCATGAACTGCTCCACCAGCCTGTCCACCAGGCACTCCAGCCGTCCCGCAAACTCCTCCACAATATATCTTCAGGCCCCCCCCACTACTTAACACAACACTCAGTGATTTCAGCTCTTAATCAGTTCAACTCTTTAGTGAATTCAGCTTGTAGTAGAGGAGCCTTAGTGCTAGTACACCATTAGCCCCAAAGGGAGCTCAGCAGCCTGTGACTAGACTCCTAATGGAATCAAAATTAGCTCTGATATTCCACAGTGAAGAAACTAAGAAGTGCAATTAGCATGTAAGGCCCTCACCAAGGGGCCCATACCACCAAATACTAATACTTGTCTCCAATCTCTCTCAATTCAGAGTTTTGGAACCCATGACCCTTGCCTAGCGAGTGCTACTTAGTTGATGGTGAGTCCCTCCATCATAACAAAAGGCCAAGTACAGTTCCAAGCACAGTTCCCATAATCAGGGTAATAACAATTTATTCTTCCTGCCCCAATAACAGAGACACTGGGGATCCCACAGCAGCCAAAGTGACCATTTGGGCAGCTATGGCCTCATTCTAGGTGGGGTGGGTGTGCCTATGCAAATGAGATCGGCCCCTGAAGTTCTTTTCCACAACTTGCCACACCTCACCACCAGATGTCAGGGTGGAGCTCATCCTGACTCTGCTTACACGTAATTAACTTTAGGAAAAACAAATTAATATGCACAGATACAGATCCAAA
This sequence comes from Natator depressus, assembly GCF_965152275.1. Classification (NCBI taxonomy): domain Eukaryota; kingdom Metazoa; phylum Chordata; order Testudines; family Cheloniidae; genus Natator; species Natator depressus. Next base: position 38,278,516 of record NC_134241.1, on the reverse strand, counting down.
ACAATGGCATTTATTCATGTAGGGTTTTTTTTTCCAGACTCAATCAAAATAATATGAAGTTATCTCTATTCTTTAATGGACCTACACAGACTAGAAACACAAATAAGGTGCTTTGCACGTTCTTCTCTTTTTCATTGTTGTTTCTTTTGGTTTTCTGGTTGCTTTTTCTTTAGACTTGCTGGCTAGTAAGTCTGCTGCTGTGAACAGTACTAGTTGTGTGTTTGTTAACATCACTTTTCACAGCAGACGTGCTGGCTAACAGAGAGGCTGGAAAAAGTGACATTAATAAACATACAAGTCTCATGTTTCACAGCAGGCTTGTATGGGATGAGTTTGGGAGGGTCTCAGTGCCAGCTCCCACATCACAAACTCACCCTGTACTTTGCACTGATTGGCCAACCCAACAGAGTGGCCAAGAACAGCCTGGGCCAGGGGACTGAACTGCCCCATGGCCCTGAGATGCAGCTCCCACGCCAGGGTGAGGCTGCTGGCAGGGCAGGGGGGTTGGGGAAGCTGCCCTATTGCTGTCCAAGGATAATCAAAGGGCTCGTCCCCAGGGCTGCATGAGCGCTTCAGCTGCACAATTTGTTAAACCAGAATTTACAATGATATGCAAATTACTTGCTAATATTCACATTAGAATTTGCTTCCAGTCTCACTCATGGAGCTGCACTGACCTTGGCAGCGGTGCTGGGGGGTGGGGTAGGGCAGGCAGGCGAGCCCTGTGGGGCGTTCTGGGGGCCTGAGGAAGGAGTCCGGTGCAGCTTTCTCTTAGTGCCTGATGACTCATGGCTGGGCTTCCTGTTTTATAAACAGGAAGGCGTTTGTGCTTCAAGTCCCAGTCAGAGCCCGTGAGCCCCAGGGGCTCAGCCCAGGGGAGCCACAGGAAGCATCTAGGGAGGAGAGATGCCAGGGGGCTGGGGCACTAAGCCCCCTTGGCCTCAGGCAGTCCCAGGGGAGCAGGGGCTGTGGCTGAGTGGGGAGGGGGCTCTTGCGGGACACAGCTGGCCAGGTTTCCTGTTTGGAGCCCCCTCCCAGGCAGAGATTGGAGAGGAAACAGGAAGCAGTGCTGGGCCTGAGATTAGCCATGCAGCCGGGAAGCAAGGCCAGCAGGGACAGGTGATATCATCCTGCCCCTCTGCTCTGATAGGCCTGCTCTGCACCGCCGTGTCCTTCCCCAGCCCCCACTGCCCCGCAGACAACTGCTTTTCGTTGCCCAGCTCCCGCCTGGTGCTGTCCGGCTCCCTGAGGGACAGCCAGGCAGTGCCCTCCTGCTCCCTGAGGGCTGGTACAGAACAAACCAAGGCCCCTGCCCCCCTCCCTTGGGTCTCTAGGGTTCAGCAGCATCTACAAGAAACCCTGGGCTAGAGACCCCTTGTGGGCTGCCTGGGCTGCCAGCCTGGTCAGCTGGTTATCAGGGCCTAGCTGGCAGGCTAACACAGCACCCCCTGCAGGTTAAACCCCATACCACAGTCGGGGGCAGTGGGGTTTAGGGCTCATGGGCTGCTGGCACTGAATCCCAAAGGTCCAGTGCACCCCACCATGGGCAGCCAAGACCTTTCCTCAGTTCCCCCTGCACCCAACAGCTGTGCAGCCCCATGTCCTGGATCTAGAAATCTCAACTCCACGGCAATGCTGGGCCCACTTGGTGTCAGCGTGAGGCTGGCTGACTAGCCCTGCAAAAGGCTCCTCCCCAGAGCTGGGCAGGGAAATAAACCCCAAGGCACGGGGCAAAGGTTCGCTGGGGAGTGAAATACAAGGCAGCAAAGCCTTTGTGGTCGGGGCTGCTCAGCTGCTGAGTGGGAGGGGTTCCTGCAGGGAGGGAGCCCCTTGGCAGTGCTGGGGCCAGCGCTGAGTAGTCCTTTCTGGCTGATGAGCCCTTTCTAGGCCATTCGGGCTGAAAAGTCTGGCCTGGCCTCAGCCCAAATGGACATTGTGAGACCAAGTGCCAGTTGGGGAGGGAAGGTGCTAGCTGCAGCACAGCCAGCCCACCCGCCAGCCCCAGGATCCAGAGCTCACCTCCCAAAGCAGAGATCTTTGAAAATAACCCCTGTCAGATCTGTCTCTGCCGTTGTATCTCTGAGCTTGGGGGAGCCATGCTGTCTAGCTTCTCTCTGCAACAAGGCACTTACTGTCTTGAAAATGCAGGTCGGTACCCTCCCCGAGTCACAGGACTCCTGGAGTGTGGGCTTCAAGAAACGCATCAAAGAGCAAGAGAGTTGGCAGCGCTGCACCTGGGATGGCAGCTGAGCCCTGCCCCTGGTGGGGTTGGCAGGTGGGATGCAGGGGGAGGGGACGTGAAATGAAAAACTCTAACTGCTTCTCCTGCCATCACCATCAGCCCTGGTATATCACACCTGGCATTTACACCTAGTATCTATCCCATGTATATCACACCTAGTATCTGTCCTGCATATATCACACCTAGTAGCTATCCTGTGTAAATCAGAGCTGGTATTTACCCCTCATGTATAGCATCACCTGTATCTCACACCTAGTATTGATTCATTAAATGCAACTCCCTTTGGGGTGGGTGCACAAGCTCCTGCCCAGCACACATATATTTGGAACAAAATGAATCCTGAGAGTGATTCTGGTACTAGATGGAACTGGTAGAATTATCAGTTGTAATGCAGAAAAGGCAGAAGTGTTCCATGAATACTTCTGTTCTATATTTGAGGAAAAAAACAGATGATGCAGTCTCTTCATATAGTGGTGATAACACACTTTCCATTCTACTAGTATCTCTGAAGGATGTAAAACAGAAGCTACTCAAGTTGACATTTTAATATCAGCAGGTCCAGATAACTTGCACCTAAGAGTTTTAAAAGAGCTGGCTAAGGAGCTTGCTGGACCGTTAATGTTGATTTTCAATAAGGCTCGGAGCACTGGGGAAATTCCAGGAGATTGGAAGAAAGCTAATGTTGTGCCAATTTTTAAAATCATAAATGAGATGACCTGGGTAATTATAGGCTTGTCAGCCTGACATTGATCACAGGCAAGATAATGGAGTGGCTAATACAGGACTCAGTTAATAAAGAATGAAATGAGGGTAATGTAATTAATGCAAAGCAACATGGCATTATGGAAAATAGATTCTGTCATACTAACTTGATATCTTTTTTGATAAGCTTATAACTTCAGTGGATAAAGTTAATAGTGTTGATGTAATATACTTAGACTTCTGTAAGACATTTAATTTGCTGCCACATTACATCTTGATTTAAAAACTAGGACAATATAAAATTAACAAGGCACACATTAAATGGATTAAAAATTGGCTAATTGACGTTATTTTACCTCTGGATTTGGCACTGGTGGGACTGCTGCTGGAATACACTATCCAGTTCTGGGTGCCCACAATTCAAGAAGGATGTTGATAGATTGGAGAGGGGTCAGAGAAGAGCCACAAGAATGATTAAAGGATTAAAAATCCTGCCTTATAATGATACACTCAAGGAGGTCAAACTATTTAGCTTAGCAAAGAGAAGCTGCAGGGGGGACTTGATTACAGTCTGTGAGTATCTGCATGGGGAACAAATATTTGATAACAGCATAGGTGCAATTCCATGGGTGCTCTGGGGCTGGAGCACCCACAGGAAAAAAACAGTGGGTGCTCAGCACCCCCTGGCAGGCCCTGCTGATCAGCTCCTCCCCCACCCTCCCAGCTCCTCCCGCCCACTGCCATCAGCTGTTCAGTGGCATGCAGGAGGCGCTGAGGTGGGAGGGATGCCACGAGAGCGGGAAGAGGTGGGGCAGGGGACAGAAGATGTGGGCTGAGGGTGGGGTCTTCGGGGAAGGCGTGGAGTGGGGGTAGGGCCTAGGGTGGAGCGGGGGTTGAGCACCCCCTGGGCAATGGCAAAGTCGGTGTCTGTGGATAATGGGCTCTTCAGTCTAGCAGAGAAAGGATAACACGATCCAATGGCTGGAAGCTGATATGAGACATTCAGACTGGAATTAAGTGAAAATGTTTAAGAGCGAGGGGAATTAACCACTGGAATAACTTACCCAGGGTCGTGGGGGATTCTCCGTCACTGGCAATTTTTAGATGCAGATTGGCTCTTTTACTCAAAGCTCTGCTCTAGGAATGCTTCTGGGGTAGGTCTCTTGTAGGTCTTGTAGGTCTCTTGCCTGTGTGATACAGAGGGTCAGACTGGCCCATTCTGGCCTGGAATCTGTGACTAGATGCCTGCCCCATCCTTAGTGAGCTTAGGACCCAAGACACCACCCAGTGTGGCCAGCTCTGGCAGGGACCATATTGTGTCATGGTCTCACAGACTTGGCTCGTTCTGCCTCTGTTCTGGACAGAGGCTGGTGGTCCCCTCCTGATTTCCCCTCCACCCCTTCCCTCTCGAGCTGCTGATCCCCCAACCCCCATCCCTCAGCATTCTGCCTTCGCTGTTGGCCTGCAGACGTGCTGGAGCCACAGTGCCCCATTACTGTTTTCATTTACACTGAAACTAGACAGCTGTCTCCAGGCTCCAGTGCCCCTTACAGAACTTAGTCTTGCCAACACCACCATTAACCCTCTCCCCGATACCCAACACTCCCATTAACCCTCTCCCCGATAGCCAGTGCCCACATTAACCCTCTCCCCAATAGCCAACATCCCCATTAACCCTCTCCTCGATAGCCAGTGCCCTCATTAACCCTCTCAATAGCCAACATGCCCATTAACCCTCTCCTCAATAGCCAACACCCACATTAACCTTCTCCCTGATATCCAACACCCCCATTAACCCTCTCCTCGATAGCCAGTGCCCCCATTAACCCTCTCCCTGATAGCCAACACCCCCATTAACTTTCTCCCCGATAGCTAGTGCCCCCATTAACCCTCTCCCCAATAGTCAGTGCCCCACAGTCCTCACCAGATCCAGACCTTGCCCTAGAAGTAGCCCCATCCCACCCTCTTCTGCATGCCTTGCAGGGAGATAAGCCTGGCTGAGCATACCTGGGCTCCAGCTGAGCAACGGCACAAGCATGTCCCAGAGTTGGGTGGCTTCACGAAGGACGCCGGCTGGCAGCTCCCAGGGCCTGCAGCCTGGATGCCTCTGCTGGGTGCAGCTGTGCCTGGGGAGAGCATGCAGCTTCCAGAGGCACCGCCTACCTGACAGTGCTACCTGCAGAGCACCGGGATTGTCTGCCCCCAAAGCAGCCGGCACCTTCTGGAGGGGCAGCCCCGGGGAGTCGCCTGACCCTCACAGGCAACCAGCTGTCCCAAGGCCATTCCAAGGGGACAGGTCAATCTGAGACTAGCAAGTGTGAGGGAAGCCCCCTCCTCCTGGGGTCAGAGAGGGAGTCAGTCCCTACAGGCCAGTGTTTTCCCCAGGAATTGAAAGGGGAGGGGGGGAGTGTTCAAATTTACAGGGGGGAGTCAGGGCCGATGAGGGGTGAGACTGTGAGGGTTAAGGTGGCTCTATGGCACCATAGTAAAAACTGAAAAATGTTTCATGACCATTTAACTAGATTTAACTCATGTTTTAAAATCATCACACAAATTAAAGTTGGCTACTCAAGCCTTCTATGAAGCACTACATTTTCATCCTTCTTGGTTTCTTGTTATAATTTTGCACAACTCTGTTAATGAACTTCTTGAATGCAATGCGTTCATCTTTGGTGGCTTCTCGTGTGTCCGGTACTTCCATTCCTTCAATTGATATGCTCATTAGATCATTCACAAGATCAGGCAGAAGGCGACTTCTTTCAGAACATAAAATTCTATTCAATCGAGGCAAAAGAATGCTCAACTGTAGCTGTTGTGACTGGGAGTAACAAGAGATGAATTCCTACTTCTTTCATCCCAGGAAACATAGCACAAAGATTGGGTCAAGCCACTAGTGATGATAAAAACGAAGTTGAAGTCAAATCTTCATTCGTCGTATGATATTCCACTCTGTGTTCAAATTCTCTATTCTGTCCTGAGCACATGGCAGCCCCATTGCTGGTAGTGCCTCACTCCACTCAAATGTCGGTGTTTTATAGGACAGGGATCTGTAAAAGCTACGTAGAGGTTGAGTAGAATCTAGAAGTCACCGTTGTAGATTTTTAAGAATCAAGTCTGTGTACTTTTTCAGTTGTCTTAACAAACACTTCTTGTCCTCTTCACTTAAGGATTCAATATAAATGCCTTCATTACTCAACTTCTGGACTGAAGTCTTTGCTTCTTCCAGTACTTTTTCAATGGATAGCTCTCTGATTGATCCAAATGGAGCTTCTATTGCTGGACAAAGATCTACTACTGTTGTAGCAGATGCTGGGATGGCATTGTTTAATGACCCAAGTGGTTTCAACAGTAGACTTACAAGGGAGAGAATGGCAATAGTCTTCTCTGAACATAGTAGCAAAAGTAATCCACCAGCCTCACTACTTAGATCCATCCCATCTTGGTAGATACTTTCCAAAGCCAGAAATAATGGCTGGAGTAATTTTAAGACAACAGCCAAGGTTCGCTCATGAGAAAGCCAGAGGGTTTTTCCAGGTTGGACTAATTTGAACTTCAGTCCCAGTGTATCTTCTATATTTTCCAAGATATTCAGTCTTTTTGGACTCTTGCTGAAAAAATAATATAATGAAGACATTAAATGTATAGCTTTTTTAATGTCTTTTGAAGAGTCTGCAGCTTGTACTAAGTGCTAGTTGGAGTAGATGGCCTCTGCAGTGTGTATAGGAGAGATTAGGGTTATGCTTTTCTCTGAGCAAAGCTTGTACTCCCACCATGTCTTCTAGAGAAGTTTGCAGCTCCATCAAATGCACAAGCAGCCATCTGTTTGGGGTCCAATTGACAAGCATTTAACTCTTCTAAGATGTGGGTTGTCACAGAGGCAGCCGATGTGTCTTCTATAACTTAAACATCTAGAAATGCATCTACTGGCCTACCACTGACATCAAGGTAATGTACACACTGACTTAATACTTGATGCCCATTTGCATCGGTACATTCATCAGCCATGTATGCAAATTTTTTTTGTGGTGAGAGAGTTCTTCATTTTTTGAACTGTTGAGTCTTTCACTGTTGCATCACATGCTTCTAGCCAGTCAGTTGAGTTTCTTGCAGAAAGATAGTGAGCATTTGCTGGTCTTGTTCAGAACCAGTGTTCAACTTCAGGATGAACAAGTGACAATGCACTTAACATTGGCCTCCAGTTTGTAGTGTGTGGTATCTCTTGCTTAAATAGACAGTATGATGCCACAGCCATGTTTGTTCACATGAACTGTGTTGTGTCTCCAGCATTCTTAACAGCCTCATTAACACTCACCGGTGTTGTCCTTGGGCAGTGGAGACTCAGAGTTCAGAGGTGCTTTCACATGAGTTCACCTCCCAGGTGGGGGGCAAGAAGGCACCTTGCTCGTTCCTCCAGCTGCTCATTGTTCGCTCTGGCCACTGTTGTTTGTTGTGCCACTGTTCACTCCATCGCTCTGCTGCCAATGGCCCTGCGCCATCACCTTCTGCTGCCACCTGCCACTGTGACCTCTGTGAGTTGGTCTCTTGAGGTTCTACCCAGCTCTCAGTGATTTCAGCTGAGCTCTCAGTGGGGGAACCTTGCTGCTAGTGCAGACCGGGCCGTCTCTTCCATAGAAACACTGTCCCCCAGCAGGTCTAAGCACTTAGACCTGATTTCAGCTGTAATGGTCACTGAACAAAACAAAAGACTATCTATGGAGCCTAATCAGCTCTGTCTTTAAACAGGTTTTAGAGTAGCAGCCGTGTTAGTCTGTATCCGCAAAAAGAACAGGAGTGCTTGTGGCACCTTAGAGACTAACAAATTTATTTGAGCATAAGCTTTTGTGGGTGAAAGCTTATGCTCAAATAAATTTGTTAGTCTCTAAGGTGCCACAAGTACTCCTGTTCTTTTTGTCTTTAAACAGTGGAGAGGGGCAGGTCAAATAGTACTTGTGACTCAGGCAGACCATCCAGCAAAACACGTGTCCCCACCCTCTGTCTTGATGCCCTCAATCAGCACAGGCTAAGTACAGTTCTACTGCCCTTTACCCCTACAATAAGAACAACAACATTTCATTACCCCCCTTCCCCCCACATTCAACTGATTTTTAACCCGACCCCAGCCAGAATCTATCACTTGGGCAATGCAGCTCTGTTTGCTGGATACCTAGGTAGATTAGTTGTGAATGTAAATACAATCTGGTCCTGAAGCCTTTCCCCCCATCCTCTAGCTCATCACTAGCTTTCAGGGAGAGCTCATTTAGACTTTGTTTACAAATCATAATTTGAAATTATTAGGTTGGCCAACAACACTGAAATGAATGCACTGACATTGTCATAAAAAACAACAGCTGTATAAGGAAGCTAGTCTATGTTTATACTTTTCAAATCTATTATACTTTTTCAGATACACGTATTTTGTCATACACTGTATATGCCTTTAAAGTGTGTATTAATGTTTCAATTTCAATTCAAATTTCCAAACAGTCACTAAACAGGCAACACTGCATGTAACTAGTTCACAAAACTGGGAGGGGATGTTGGGGAAATTCAGGGGGTGTATGGGGAAATCCCTGCCTACAGGCAATCAGCCCTGGGCTCCCTACACTACCGTTCTTCTATCAAATGGGCCCCAGGCACCCCTGGAGGGATCCAGCCCTCCCCCCCCATCCCACACTACTTCTTCCTTCCATGACAGTCATGCTCTGCTACATTATCTGCTCTTCTCAACCAAAGGCAACACCCATCCCAGCCACACTCAGCCCTACTGCACAGACGGGGGTCACGTGGAGGACAGCCCCACAGGGGAAGGTCACTGCAGCAGCAGAAGAAAGTTCTGGGCAACTTCCCTTGTCTTGAGGAACAGGGATTCCTAGAAGGCCTTTGTGGGTCTCATCCCTAAACTGCTCTTGCATCTCTGGAGGAATCCAGCCCCCTGCTCTCCCCCCCGTACATTATCTGCTCATCTCAATTACTTCCTAGCCCCGGCTGGGCTGGGGACTGAGACATGAGGGAGGAACCAGCTCCCCACATCAGGCTGCCAGAGGAACATGGGCTTAAACTGAGACACACGTTTCCTGAGGTCGGAGGGCTTGGCTCTGAAACCTTGGCTATTGGTCCTCAGCCTGTGCACGGCTGGCAGCTCCGCAAAGCGGCTGGGCTATTCACAAACATATCCAGGTCTATGAATGCACACAGGGCTGGGTCCTCAGTCCAGGCCCCAAGTGCCCCCAATAAAGGGAGATATGTCATTACTGTCCTGGAACTGTCACACTGCAATGGCCCTTGCAGCCACGCAGCAGCCAGCATGGCTGTATGGCACTAACAGTGGCTAGCCCAACTGGCAGGTCACTCAGCACATCGAGAATAAGGGCACGAAGGGCACTGCAGACAGGGCAGGCTTCTCCGACCTGCTACTGGTCCCCATTGTTCAGCTTTGGTTCTTTACCGGCACTTTCTGCAGGTCTCTTGCAGAGACCGGGTGACTAATACCCCACCTGCTCCCAACTGCATGTGCTATTGCCAGCCTCTATTCTCCAATCAGGCATAGAATGTATGGGGATAGATAGATAGATAGATAGATAGATAGATAGAAAAGAAGAGCTGGTCAGAGGATGACAATTTCCATTTTGTGAAACTTTGGAGATTTCACCTTGGAGCAAAACTAAACCCTTTTGTGTGTTATCACAAAACGGTATTGTGTAAAAACATATATTTTTGGATCAAAAAGGTTGAGTTTCTGATTTGGGCTCCTCTCTCTCTGGAACTGACTCCCCCCTTGATCTCAGAGACCTTCCTGTCAACTTGACCAAAATCCATACGTCTGCATGAAATGTTTTGGCTTCAGTGAAACAGAAGATTTCTGTGAAAAGACATTTAATCAAAAATGTCCCACCAGCTCCCACAGGCAGAGACAACCAGGCCGTAGGCAGCAGGACTAACCCAGCATGCCCGCAAATACATCAACAGGAAACAGAGGAAGGGCCCCAGTCACAACACTGTCAGAAATAACTTTGAGTGACAGGTTCTCACTCACACAGATTCCCTTCCCTGGGCTGCAGCACTGCAGAGCAAACACCATCTGCTCCCCCCCACCCTGTCCAAAGGCCCCGCCTGCTGTCCCCCCCAACCCATGCCAAGGCCCTGCCTGCTCCCCTTCCCCCATGCCTAGGGCATACCTGCTTCCCCCCTTCCCTCCCCCAGTGCCTAGGGCACACCTGCTCACCTACCATACCCTGGGGGATGGGATGGCTCGGGGGGATCTGGGAGCGTAACAAAAAAGCACTGGTGAATCTCAGGACACAGCACTAGCAAGCGTTCTGTGAAGACCAGGCCAGAGGCCCAAGAGATGGCCGGTGATGGAACAGAACTTGGCCAGCTCTCTAACGTCCATGCCATGTGTCTGGGATCACCCCAATCCCTGTTCAGAAGTATGGGCCTTGTATAAACAGCCCCTCAGCACGCCTGTCCTGCTGAGACAGAGCAATGCTGAGAAGGGTGGCTCCTGCCTCTGCAAAGCCAAACTTTCCACCAGCCAGCTGAGCAGTTTCTATTCAGCCAGCAGTTGAACGGATGCAGCCGCCAACAGAGGCAGGGTGTTAGCTGCTAGCCTTATCTGATGGCAGGATCGATGGTCACCCAGCTCAGGCTTTCCAGATGCTGCAGGTGGCCTGCCACAATCCCTTGCTGGCGATGCTGGCCTGCGCAGGACTGCAGCTCCAGGGGGCTCAGGCTACGCCACAGTGGACAGGCCAGTGAGGGAGATGGAGGAAGGAGGGCTCTGGTTAGACTGAGCTCTGAGCCCTTACAGAGAGTTCTGCTTCTGCTGTGTCCAAAGTGGAAACAAGCCAGCAATAAGGAGAAGTTGCACCTCTGCCCCAGTAGCACAGTTCAGACTTCCACATGGCAGGCCTCCTTCAGCTTCTCACCCGTAGCTGCAACCCCCCCGCCCTGCTTCCTGGGCCTGGGCCTGGGCCAGGGAGACCCGGGGCTGCAGTGCAGGGAGCTGGGCACTTGAGCAATCCTGATTGGGCGCAGAGCCCTTCTCCACCTTGCTAGCAGCCATAGGAGGGGCTGACGGATATTGTGAGACTGGCCGGAAGCTCAGCCTTTGCCCCCCCAGCAACAGATAGCCTCTCCCTTCAGTTCACCTAGCCCTGTGGCTGGGGTTGGGTAACAGGGCAGCAGTGGTGCAATCCCCAGGCTGCACAGGGCTCTTGCAATGGGCTGCACTTGAGCAGAGCAGGCTGGACTGTGTGAAAGCAGCTCTGGAGCTGAGGTGGGGGCGCTAGGCGACTCCTGTGCCTTGGGGGTGAAGGAGAAAGCAGGCCCAGCCATGCTCCAGCAGCAACCCCTCCTCTGCCATGAGGGGCAGAGGTGACACCAGCTAGCTCATCCCCTGCTTCCCATGGAGCCCACACAATGCAAGGGCTCCACCAATAGCATGTAGCTGCTCTGTCAGCACCATCATACCCAAGGCTGCAGCCCCAGGGATCTGGCCAGCTCATGGGGCCTCATTCCTCCAGCAGCCATGGCCAGTCAGCGTCCAGCGAGGGGGAGGCCAGCTGTGCTCGTGTTTGCAGGGGGCTCAGCTTGGAGTAGTGTGTCATGCACCGCGCAACAGTAGCAAGCGCCTCGGCCCCAGGCTGAGCAGCGAGGCTGCGTCTCTCTCCCATGCCAAGGCGGCAGGAGCCCATGCTGCACCAAGCTGGCAGGGGCCCAGGCCTGGCAGCGAGCCCCGGCCCAGGGCACTCCCCACGGCTCTCCTGCAGAGCACTGTGCTCAGTGGGACCCCGGCATGGGCTGGAGCTGTCCCTGTGGCTTCTCTCTGTGGGGAAAGATGCCACCTGGGCTCCCTGGGCTGGCCGGATGGGCGGGTGAGTCACGCCTGTCAGGAGAGCAAGACTCCAAGCCAGGCCTTCCCAAGCTACAGCCTGGGAGGGACCCACTGGTGAGTCTAGGGCTTCAGCGTAAACAATGGTTCCACTTCCACCTGTAACTGGCGCTCCCAGCACTGCGTCCCCTCCGGCTCCCTCCTGCTGCCTGGGGCTCCTGGGATCCCCTTCAGCAGCTCTCAGACTTCTTCACCCCACCAGCTCCGATCGAGGGCCCTTCTAGCCCCGTAACTCTCCCCTCCCCTCACGCACCAGACCACGGCCCTGCTGAGTCCAGTATCCTCACCCCACAGCAGCTTACACTGGAGGCTTCAGAGATCGACTGCCAGACACAGGGCAAGAAACAGGCTGAGAAGGAGAAAGAAGGGGCAGGCCATGGGCAGAGTGGGAGGCAGGGGCAGATCGGCAGATCCAGTGTCGGGGACAGAGCAGTGACAGATGGAGGGGCAGGGTCCTGTGTATATGAGAGGAAAAGCAGGGGCCGGGGCATTGCTGGGGCGGGGGGGGGGAGGGGTGGAAGAGAGGGGCTGGAACAATGACAGGGGCTGATGGATGAGAGGGGAAGGGTAGGGGCACTGCGGGAGGGGGAGTCAAAGTGCAGTGGCAGGGGGCAGTGCCGAGGGAAGGAGGGGGCAGGGGCAATGTGAAGAGGGTAGAGGTGGAGACAGGGGCTGGTGGATGGGAGAGAGGGGGCAGGGGTAGCAAAGCGAGGGGAGTGGAAGCACAGGGACAGGGGACGGTGCACAGGGAGGGAGGGGGCAGCTGCAGTGCCAGAGGAAGGAAGGAAGGAAAGGAGCAGTGCTCGGGAGGGGAGGGGAGGGGAGTGGAAGGGCAGAGGGCAGGGCCAATGTGGGGAGGGTGGGGGCAAGGGCAGGGGCGGGTGGATGAGAGAGGAAGGACAGGGGCAGGGGACAGTACCAGGGAGGGAGGGGCCAGTGCTGGGGGGAGGGAAGGTCAGGAGCAATGCCGGGGGGGCATGCCCAGGGAGGGTGGGGGAGGGGCAATGCAGGGGATTTTGCCCAGGGAGGGAGGGGGCAGGGGCAATACAGGGGTGGGGGGCAGTGCCCAGAAAGGGAGAGGGAGGGGAAATGCAGGGGGGGCAGGGGGCAGTGGTAAGGGAGGGGGGGCAGGGGTGATGTGGGGGGGGGCAGTGCGGGGCGGGGGCAGGGGTACAGGAGCCGGTGGATGGCGAGGAAGTGTCGGCGAAGGGAGGGGAGGGGCCGGCCGGCCGGGGGAGGGCGCTTAGTCCCGTCCTGCTGTCGAGCCCCAGCCGCAGTTCTTCTGAGCCCGGCGAGCGGCGCAGAGCCCTGTGCCCGAGGAGCGGCCCGGGCTGGCGGCCGCGCTGGCTACAGCGGACGGCGCTGCAGGGCGAGAGGTGAGGGGCTCCGGGGACGGGACGGGGCGCAGGGCACCGCCCGCGGCAGCGGCTCTGCCAGGCAGGGCTGGCCGCGCGGAGGGGCCCGCGGGGCCGGGCCGACTCGGCTCCCCTTTGGGGCTCGGCTTTGACAGCGCGAAGGGGGCGGCCATCCTCGGACTCGACATCGCTCGGCTCCAGAGTTAACGGCCGGGAGTGGTGACTGGCGCGGATCGCTTCCCGCTTGGGCTTCTGTGGGCTCGGGGGGGTTCTGTTCTCCGGTCTGCAGGAAACCTCTTTCGGTTGGACAGTTGGCAGGGGCAGTCAGCTTCCAGTGCCCTCTCCTCTCTCCTCCCCACCGCCAATTCACCCCGGTACCAGGTATCTGAGAACCCACCCCAGTCTATGCGCCCTAGCGCTTGGTACTAGGGGGCCTGAGAACCCCCCACCAGTCAATGCCCCCTAGTGCCTGGTACAGGGGGCTGAGAATCCCCCCTGCCAGCCAATGCCCCCTGGCACCTGGTACTGGGTGGCTGAGAAACCCCCCACTCTGCCAGCCAATGCTCTGTGGTGCCTGGTATGGCAGGGAGGGGGCTTCCTACAGGTAAATATTTCTTTTCTGGCCCCCATGGCTGCTTGGCCGGATTGCCGTTGCCCTGCACAGTTTCTGCCTAGTTGTTGTTTGGGGCCCTGCTGCGCTGACAGAGGAGAGAGCGACTGTTTTGTTAGGAAGGTGAGATTATAAAGCCACAGGCAGGCCTGGGACCCTGCTTTGCTACTGCCCCACCTCAGCAGACTAGGTTTCCCTTTCCATACTGCAGAAATGGGCCTGCCAGCGAAGGTCCAGATGGTTGAGTGCCAGCGCAGCCTGGGTCCTGGCAAATGTTCCCACTGATGTACAGGCCTGCTCTAGCCTGGGCACTTTTCCAAAACTGAATGGCATTAAAAACATTCATGGCATTTAGTGTAGGTCCTACATGTAAACAGCTGTGCTTCCTGCTTGTGACAGGGAGAGCTTTCCAGGTTAATTGGCATACCAGGTTTTTTAGCTAATTGGTTCTGGATAGATTAATGTATCCTCTGTTGTCACCACAACTGCACACACACAAACACATCTGCACCAAGCTGCTGCGGACACCAACAGACTCTCACAGCCTCACACATCACATGCTCGCAGACACACCAGCGCACACTTGTGCACAGAGGCGCACCTACCCATTCCCAGCGCCGCACGTTCCCAGTGCACAGACGACAGGGCTCCGGGGAGGCGGGAGGGGGCTGCGTGGGAGAATGTGAGCGGCAGGAAGGAAGGAAGTCTGCCCTGAACAATAGGGGGAAATGGAGGAACTGGAAACCCTGCTGGTGGCTGTGGAGTCAGCGCAGCTGGCTTGATACGGAGCAGTATGATTCATGGGAAAAGGACCTCACAGCAGCCGCATCGTGCTGCAGACAGGGCTCCTGAGCTTTGTCCTGGGACCTTGGATGGAGGGAGCTCTGCTGGCAGCCCTGAGCTGGGGGCAGAGGAGAGCTGGTGTTATTATGGTTTGTGTTATGGAAGCCCCAAGCAGGATCAGGGCCCTGTCATGCTGGGTGCTGCACAGACACGCAGGGAGAGACAGCCCCAGCCCTGCAGAGTCCCAAGGTATCTGAGAGAGGCCCTTATCCGAAGGGAGAGGGGCTGCCCCTCCAAGCTGCGTGGGCAATCTCCCCAGGCAGTGTGGGGAGCACAGCTGGGAGCCTGTCTGCCTGGAATGCGTGTGGCTGGGGGCTGTGTCCCAGATGCTGTCTCCCTCGGCTTGCCTATGAGTCATGCTGACCTCTCCCATGCCCTCCCTACCATCAGGGAGATTCTGATGCTGTCCTTCCAGTAGCAGAGCAGAGCCCTCCCCGAGCCAGCCAGCATCTGAGAACCGTCCCTGGGGGGGGCCCAGCTGCACCATGGGTATCTGCGTTCCCTGGTCCCCCTGCTCAAGGGATGGGCTGAGATTCTGGATACAGCAAATGGCCCGATATCCTCCCTACCAGCAAAGCACAAATCCCAGCCAGAGTCAGGCACTGGCTCCTCTGTCTGACTTGCCTGAGGAGGGGCTGGCAGGGATGGAGTCAGTGATGCCCATTGACAGGGCTTGCTTTTGTCTGGCCAGGGACAGCCCCGTGTCTGATCGAGTCAGCTCTGTCTCGGGAGCTGGAGGCCTGTGTTTGTGTGAGACCCTCACAGCCTGCGAGGGAGGGACGGTTCCTGCCTAGGCTGGGGTCGTGACCTCTCAGATGAAAGAGGGGTCAGGGTTTGAAGGCTTGGGGCAGAGTTTGGCAATTGATGCTCCTACCCTTGCTCAGAGCACTCACACCCTCTGGCAGCGAGTGAGCCCACTGACTGCCCATGGCAGGTTCTAACGGAGCTGGGAGCAGAGCAGTCAGAGCTCAGAGGGGTGCCCTAGCAAAGCGCTGGAGTGGACATGGATCCTACAGGCTCTTCCAAGCACTGGGCCTTCTGGCTATTCTGTGGCACTGCCATCTCCTCCTGTCTCCTCAATGCCACTGCAACCTCTCTCTTCTCTTTCCTCAGATGATGGCTTGACAGTCCCCTGGTGGGGGTCTGCAGGCCATGTTCTCCCCGTGCGACGCCGACTGTGACATCACTGATTGGCTGGCCACCATCCATTTGGAGAGATACCAGGAAACCTTTAAGCAGCATGGGTACCAAGTGGCCAGAGATGCTGTCTCCCTGGGTAACGAGGACCTGCAGCGGATCGGCATCACTGCCACTGGGCACCGCAAAAGGATCCTGAGTCTGGTGCAGCAGACACAGCTGTTGGTGCAAGACAAAGGCAGGCCCATGGCCGGAGATGCCTGTGCCAAGCCTGGCACATGTACAGAGCCCCTGGATGTGCCCAGAGTGTGCCAAGCAGGCAAGGAGAACAATGGTACAAGTACTGCTAATGGAGCCCCAGTAGCAGCCATTGATGGGCTTGGGAACCACCAGTGCTCAGCTGGCCCCAGCCAAAACCCATCTCTGGAGAGGGAGCCTGCTCCACCCGTTGCCAAGCCGGTACCCAAGCCCAGGACGTTCTTTCAACGCCCTAGCCGAGCAGTGAGGCCAGAGCAGGGCCTGGTGCCCACGCCGCTGGCACGGACATCGGTGCCAACACGCAAACCTGGCTGTGAGGGGCCTTCTGCTGCTTTCATTGTACACGAGGGGTTTGTGCCAGGGGAAAGCTCCACGGATCTTGGGCGCTCGGAGTTCACCCTGGAGCAGCAGGCCGGCTCAGGAGAGAGAGGCTTAGCAGGCCCTCAGGCACCCCAGCCTGTGGGTAGGGAGAGTGCTCTGGAGCCTACGCCAGCACCACGGGCTGGGGTGGCTGAAGTGGGTTTGGATGATGTAGAAATCCAGGCTTGGTGTGGAAAATCCTCCTCTTCCATCCCCGGTGTCTCTCCATGCCTCGGCCATGGGATCCAGCCAGCTGACTGCAGCCCCGCAAGCCCAGGGATGAGCCACTCGCTGTGCAGCTTCCCACGGTCTGCTCCAACCAGCCCTGCTGCCAGCGCGCAAAGAGAGCCTTCGCCAGCCCCGGGCGCCCCCTCCCAGCCAGCCTCTGCATGGGGCAGGATGGAGATGGTTTCCAATATCATTTATGAGGGACTGGAGCCCCCTTCACAACCAGCTGGGTGTTCAGGGGATGAGGAGCCTGCGAGGAACCGATCTACCCCACGGCCACTGGACTCAGCCACGCAGCAAGGGACCACACCAGCAGAGAAGCCTGAGTAAGTGTGATCCTGCTCCTAGCACCACGGTCTGCCCTCTACCTGGAAGCAGGAAAAGGGGCAGAGCTCAGGCAAGGCAGGGCAGGGCAGGGCAGGCCGAACTCCTGCTGTGCTCCTCATGTTTCCTGTAGACATTGCTTAGGTCTCCTCTTAGAGCCTCGTCCAGCAGTGCAACCATCTGGCCTAAATGACAGCCCCAGGCCCCGTTTCACTGCAGCTCCCAACCCTCTGGAAGGGGGTGGAGGGTGTGCATGGACCCTAACAAAGCCCCTTTCACAGCACTCCTCTGTGCTGAGGTCAGAAATGAGGAGAGCCCTGCGGCAAGGCGCACAGCATGGATGAGCCAGGCCAGGATCTCTCAGGCCTTGGGGGACAGGCTAGTGCTGGGCCCTGAGCGCAGGTTACGCCCTGAGGAAGGGATCTGCTGGGTCTTGCGGGCCTCTAGGCAGAAGGGGACTTGCTGAGGTTACTTTGGAGCTGGCTCAGGAGCAGTGGAGGTTCCTGTGGCTAGTGGGCAGCATTACTGTTGTTCCAGGATCCAGTTACTAGAGGTTAAAAGAGGAAGGAACTGTGCCTGCAGGTCACAGTTCAGGGACCCACTTGGGGAGGGCTCAGGGCCCTGGCTGGGTCACAGCGCAGGGGGCTGGGCCAGGCAGGGGAGGGCTCAGGGTCCAGTGGCCAGGTCAATGCACAGGGGGCTGGGGAGGGCTCGGGGTCATGTGGCCAGGTGACAGTGCAGGGGGCCAAGCTGGGGAGGGATCCGGGCCCATGGCCGGGTCACAGCACAGGGGACTGGGGAAGACTCAGGGCCCGTGGCCTTGTCACAGTGCAGGGGCCAGGCTGGGGAGGGCTCAGGGCCCAGTGACTGGGTCACAGTGCAAGGGGCCGGACCAGGTTGGGGAGGGCTCAGGGTCCCATGGTCAGGTCACAGCACAGGGGGCGGGCTAGGGAGGGCTCAGGGCCCTAGCTGGGTCACAGTGCAGGGGACCGGGCCAGGTTGGGGAGGGCTCAGGGTCCCATGGTCAGGTCATAGTGCAGGGGCTGTGGCGGGATGGGGAGGGCTGGGTCATCTCTAGGGCCCTACCAAATTCATGGCCATGAAAAACACATCACAGCCCATAAAATTTGGTCTCCCCCCATGAAATCTGGTCTTGTGTGTGCTTTTACCCTATACTATTCTGATTTCGGGGGGAGACTAGCATTTCTCAAATTGGGGGTCCTGATCCAAAAGGGGGTTACGGGGGGGGGTCACAAGGTTATTTTACAGGGGTTGCAGTATTGCCACCCTTACTTCTGCACTGCTACCTTCAGAGCTGGTCTGCTGGAAAGTGGCGGCTGCTGACTGAGGGCCACGTCTGCAGGCAGCAGCGCAGAAGTAAGGGTGGCAATACCATACCGTGCCATCCTTACTTCAGCGCTGCTGCTGGCGGCGGTGCTGCCTTCAAAGCTGGGCTCCCTGCCAGCAGCCACCGCTCTCCAGCTGCCCAGCTCTGGAGGCAGCACCGCCGCCAGCCGCAGCGCAGAATTTGAGGGTAGCAGTACCACAACCCTCACTGCCTAAAATAACCTTGCAACACCCCCACAACTCCTTTTTGGGTCAGGAGCCCTACAATTACAACACTGTGAAATTTCAGATTTAAATAGTTGAAATCAACAATTTAAAAAATCCTATGACTGTGAATTTGACCAAAATGGACCGTGAATTTGGTAGGGCTCTAGTCATCTCCCTCAGTCCTTGCTCCGTGCCCGGTCCCCTCCTCACTCACCTGGGGACACAGACTCTGCCTCCCGGGTGCGTTCCCCTGCCCGCGCTAGCTGAGATGGAGCTTGCTTCCTGGGAATAGCAGTGTAGCTGTGGTGGAATAGTGGGCCAGCTGTCTGGGTCCAGTACTGCCCAGCACCCTGCATGCATACTCTGGTGGCTCACCCATGCTGCTGCCCGTGATGCCATGGCCACACTGCAATTGTCTAGCTAGATCACAGCTAGTTGGGGAATGCCTTCACCTACAGTCCCGATGCAGCACGCACGTGCCCTCCTGGCAGCTGGCACATTGCCTGGGGCCTAGGGGGAGCCCAGAGCTCGTCTGCAGGGAGCCTGCCTGTGCCTTACTGTGCCGTGGAGAGTGGGCAGTGCTGGGCTGGGTAGAGTGGGGTGAGGTGGGGCAGGCAGCACCAGGCTGCTGCATCAGAAGGCCTGGCTGATGATTTAGAGCTGGTGGCCAACAGCTGGGTGGCTGGGGCAGGCCCACCGGGGGAGGGAATCTGAAGCATCAGTGCCAGGCCTCGGGTGTGGGCAGCAGTAATGGCCTGATCCCACTGGAGAGCTAGGAAAGTAAAGCTGGGGGCGGGGTGCGGGAGGGGGCTGTCTGGACAGGCCGAGGCCCTGCCCTCCAGACAACCCTCGTTGCAGTCTAGGATTGATGGGAAATCTGGGCGAAAGAAGCCTTCAAACCCAAGCCCCCATCACAGGCTTCCCCGTGGCTGCGCCGGGGAGGGGAGCAGCTCCCCGCCAGTCTCAGGTTCCCCCATGGCGGCACTGGGGAGGGAAGCACTCCTTCCAGTTGCAGGCTCCCCCGTGGTGGCACTGAGGAGGGGAGCAGCCCTGCTCCCATGGCAGGAACCAGGAAGCCCCTCCACCGCCAGCCTGGCCTGTGCAATCAGAGGCTGGGGGAAGACAGCGGGTGCAAGCGCCAGCCCTTCTCCCAAGGGCCCTGCCGGCTGTGAGGTTGGAGCCCTCCCCTCACCCTGGGAGATTTCCCTGTAGACACTGAGCAGCACTCTGCACCAGGCTCCACAGCTCCCTCCCCCCAGCCCAGTACTGGGCCTTCCTCTGGCCCACGCTGCCTTGCTGCTCCCTGTCTGGGCAGCGCATCCCGGGCAGGGTTGCCCCAAGCGCAGACCCCACTCTAGAGGGTGCCAGGTGGTAACCCTGCTGCCCGAGGCTCTGACGTGTTTCCTCTGCTCTCCTAGCTCTCCCAGATGGCCCAGCCTGGACCTGCCCCCCATCCCACAGAGGCCAGGTGAGAGATGGGGGCTGTGGCGCTCTACGTGCACAGCCTGTCCCCCTGAAGGCCCCCGTGTCGCCTCCTCCCGGGGATGGGGGTGGTGCAGGGGCATGAATAGAGTTGGGGGGTTGGTCCTTTTGGGGGCATTAGTAGAGTAGGAGGGGATTGAGGCCCATACAGGAATGGTGGGGTGTGGCATTGATGGAGTGGGCAATAGGGGAATGGGGTAGGGAGGGGTTGGGAGCTCACATGGGGGCTGGGGCACTGCTAGGGCCGGGTGGGCGTTGAGGCCCATGGGGGGGCATGGCTAGAATGCGGGGAGTTGAGGCCCATAGGGGTTTGGCGGTGGGGCATTGCTAGAATGGGGGTTTGGTGCCCATACATGGATGGGGGTGAGGGCACTCCTAGAGCAAGGGGAAGTTGCGGGGGGTCTATGTCTTTCTATGGCTTTGGAAGCTGCCAGTCCCCCCCAGAACCCACCCAGTGGTATCTGCTTCCATGGCGGCCTCTGTCCGGTCCGGAGGGTGACTCCTGGGTTCTCTGTCTAGCAAGGGGCTTGTCCCCAGACACATGCCTGGACCGCCCCACTGGGAAGCGCTGAGGGTAGGCGGTGCTGCCACCAGTGCTGGGCTGTTCTCCTGTGAGAGCTGCTGGCGTCAGGGACATCCTGAGGGGTGAACGGCGTGCCCTGTGTCCCACGCCAGGCCCCCCTGCCTCCCACAGCAGTGCCCAAGTGCTGAGGGATAGAGTCACAAGGGGGGTTTCTCCTGCTCTTGCGGGGCCCCCACCCCATCCCCATCCCCTCTGGGCCCCCAGCCCCTCAGCTCCAGCAGAGCTCTGACTGGCAGCTCACTGCCTTTCCTGCTGTGTCTGTGCCCGCAGAGCCTGCCGAGGAGCCCATCAGTCCCTACTGTGAGGCCGTGTTTGGACGTGGGCTCCCTGCCTGGGAGCAGAAGGTGAGGGCCACCAAGGGTGCAGGCTGGAGGGCTGGGATGTTTGGGCCCAGCGCCTGCCTCGAGTTTGGATGAAATAGGAGTGAGGCCACACTCCGGCTTCCGCTCCCTCTGGCTGCACCTCGCAGCAGTGTGTGCTGGACCACGGGCCTCAGCTGCTCAGCAGAGTGCAGGCCCTGGCAGAGCCAGGCGATGGAGTGGTGGTAGGCCCTGGCTCCTGGGCACTGGCTGATGCAGGGGAAGGCAGTCCAAGGAGGCCTGAGGTTGAGGGGCGGGTGGCCTGGGCAGACAGAGCCATGGAGCAGAGCTGTCACCAGGGTCTTCTTTCAGAGCACAGGGACCCCCGTTGTGCCAGGCTGTGAAGCGGTGCCAGAGCACTTCCCAGAGCTGGAGAGACAGAGGCCCAGGTAAGCACCTCTGTCCATAGCCCCTGGCCCCAAACCTGCTCCATGGAGCCTCTATGCTCTCAAGGGGCAGGAGAAGCAGGTTGGATGGTAATTTCCAGGCTTTGGGGAGAGGTGTCTGCTGCTGGGGCAATAGAGGGCAAGGAAAGCCAGGGTCAGTCTGGTTTGACTGAGGGAGTTGCTCCTTCCGTGTGTGGGGAGAACCTGGCTGCCAGCCCATGGAGGAGCAGGTGGGGATGCCAGGGTGGGCGAGGCTGGAACTGGTGTTTGTTGTATGTCCCTTGCAGCTGGATGTGCTCCTTCTCTCACCATTAGCTGGGGTGAGACAGTCGTGCCATGCCATGGACCAGCAGCCTCTGGTATGTACAAGGCAGAGCAGTGCTCCTGGCAAGGCATGGCACTGCAGCTCAGAGGTTAGCGGCACCACATGCTCACAGAGGATTCTGCAGGGAAGCTGTTCCCTGGCTAGCCAGATGCTCCAGGGGTTGGTTGGGTGTCACACGCATTTTTCCTCTCACCCATTGTTAGTGTCCTCAGCGCGCTCCTCCTGAGCTTCATGCTGGCTTGCAGGTGGCCTGTGCCAGGGTGATGGTAGCCGCAGGGGGCTGGGGCCGAATGCAGAGGCAGAGGGATCGATCGGGACCCCAGAGTAGGGTTGAAGTTTGCACTTGAAGTCCTGATTCAGGCTCTTATGTATAAAATGCAGAGGATCTAGTTTTCTCAAAATGACATCACTCACTCTCTGAGCACAGCATGGGCATGTCACGGATCCACAGGGTTGGGGCTACACCCCCAGCTGTGTAACAGTGTCTAGGAGGAACCCCTCAGTGTACCAGACCCCCAGGGGTCTCACTCTTCCCCCACGATCAGCCACATGGCTTCACTGTCTCCTCAGACTGGACCTCTGGGGCTCCAGCCCCCCTGCTGCACCCCATGAGCTCTGCTCAGCGAGTCCAACTGAGACGACCCCAATGGAGACCAGTCCTCTCTGCAGAGATCAATGCACCTCGCCCAGCATTGGCAGTGGCACTCACCCAGCGCTGTCGACACAGTCGGGTTTTCTTGTTAACTGGCACACAGCACAGAAAGGCCTTAGGGTAGTACAGAGAACTGAAGGTTAACGCATAGTCCATTCTGGTCAGCCTAGAGCCCAGCCAAGCTGTAGGGAACCCCTTGGTTCAAGCTTGGTCTGTCCCTTTGACTGATCTCCTTCCTCAGATACCAGTTGAGAGCCCTGACTCCTTACAGCAGCCAGCTCTTATTCCCCATCTCTCCAGTCTTTTGATCCCAACTTGAGGGATTGTTGTGCATGTTACCTAAGGGAGGCATGGAAATCCATCTCCCCTCTGGGTTGTTGGTTACTAGGTGCCAATGTCCTAGTGACTGGATTTGCCACTGCCTTCTCAGATGCTCCCTTCATATGGAGACTAAAGCCCAGACAGTAGGTGACACCCACACCTGCATGTGTCAGCCTGCCCTGAGAGCAAACAGTCCCCTTCCACTCATTTGGTAACAGTGCAGTACATAGGGGAAACTGAGGCACAAAAAGGACTCATAAAAATATGCCCACTTGGTCACAGCACGTAAATCTGTTAATTAGTTTAGGAATAACAGTAACTCTGCAAACTACCATGTAGTAACTGCCCTGTGACACCATGCAAAATCCGCAATTACGATTAAAACATTTCAATCTTTGGGACCCAGATCAGATTAAAATGATTCTCACAGACATTAGATTTTTTTTCATTTTTCTCCTTCATGGGTATCACTGTTGCTTGCTACCAGCTCTTATTTCCCCTCAGCTCTTCTGTTGGAGAATCACACCTTCATTTGTTAACGAGATCGAGGCAATGCTGCTTTCTGTAGAATTTACTTAGCCAACCGTATCTTCCCATTCAGAAATCCACTTCTCTCCCTCGGCCCATCAGAAAGTCTCAGGAGTTTAAATTAGCCCCTCCCACACCAGGTAAATCCCAACAGAATTTAAAGGTTCACTATCCAATACTTATTTTTAAATTGACTTTCCTTTACTTCTGGTAGCCCCTTAGCATGGCAAAAGAAAATGGCTTTTCCCATTGATTCATTTAGCAAACACTAGGTCATTGTCCTGCCCTGCTAACAGAACCTGGAAAAATCAGTCCCTGGAAAAACCATGGAGCAGGTCCTCAAGGAATCGATTCTGAAGCACTTAGAGGAGAGGAAAGTGATCAGGAACAGTCAGCATGGATTCACCAAGGGCAAGTCATGCCTGACTAATCTAATTGCCTTCTCTGACGAGGTAACTGGCTCTGTGGATGAGGGGAAAGCAGTGGACGTGTTGTTCCTTGACTTTAGCAAAGCTTTTGACACGGTCTCCCACAGTATTCTAGCCAGCAAGTTAAAGAAGTATGGGCTGGATGAATGGACTATAAGGTGGATAGAAAGCTGGCTAGATTGTCAGGCTCAGCGGGTAGTGATCAATGGCTCGATGTCTAGTTGGCAGCCGGTATCAAGTAGAGTGCCCCAAGGGTCGGTCCTTGGGCTGGTTTTGTTCAATATCTTCATTAATGATCTGGAGGATGGCGTGGATTGCACCCTCAGCAAGTTTGCAGATGACACTAAACTGGGAGGAGAGGTAGATATGCTGGAGGGTAGGGATAGGATACAGAGGGCTCTAGACAAATTAGAGGACTGGGCCAAAAGAAATCTGATGAGCTTCAACTAGGACAAGTGCAGAGTCCTGCACTTAGGACGGAAGAATCCCATGCACCGCTACAGACTAGGGACCCAATGGCTAGGCAGCAGTTCTGCAGAAAAGGACATAGGGGTTACAGTGGACGAGAAGCTGGATATGAGTCAACAGTGTGCCCTTGTTGCCAAAAAGGCCAATGGCATTTTGGGCTGTATAAGTAGGGGCATTGCCAGCAGATCGAGGGACGTGATCGTTCCCCTCTATTCGACATTGGTGAGGCCTCATCTGGAGTCGTGTGTCCAGTTTTGGGCCCCCACGCTACAAGAAGGATGTGAAAAAATTGGAAAATGTCCAGCAGAGGGCAACAAAAATGATTAGGGGACTGGAACACATGTCTTACGAGGAGAGGCTGAGGGAACTGGGATTGTTTAGTCTGCGGAAGAGAAGAATGAGGGGGGATTTGATAGCTGCTTTCAACTACCTGAAAGGGGGTTCCAAAGAGGATGGATCTAGACTGTTCTCAGTGGTAGCAGATGACAGAATGAGGAGTAATGGTCTCAAGTTGCAGTGGGGGAGGTTTAGGTTGGATATTAGGACACACTATTTCACTAGGAGGGTGGTGAAGCACTGGAATGGGTTACCTAGGGAGGTGGTAGAATCTCCTTCCTTAGAGGTTTTTAAGGTCAGGCTTGACAAAGCCCTGGCTGGGATGATTTAGTTGGGGATTGGCCCTGCTTTGAGCAGGGGGTTGGACTAGATGACCTCCTGAGGTCCCTTCCAATCCTGATATTCTATGATTCTATGAAGCTAAGTCACTGCTTTTTACCTAAATCTCTGCAGTGGTACACCCAAGACCCAGACACCTGGAAAGTGGTGAATGTTCATTTCCGGCTTAAAACTTTGTGGCCCAGGCCAGCCCAAGATCTGTGCTGCACTTTGGCTTCTTTTACATCCTCTTCGTGCTGGTCTCTGCACAGGGGTGAATTTCTCCCTCTCTGTGCTAGTGCTGTGAGGGAAGCCCCCGTGAATAGGTTCAGTATTTGGAGCAGAGTTATTTCGATACTCCTTGATGTTGAGTGGCATAGGGAGACTCGGTGTCTAGTATTGACTCTGTCCGTGTCCTTGAAGCTGGGTGATTATATTTTAAAATATATAGAGAGGAATGTGCTAGGTACATGTGGGATCAAAGAACCTTGGTGACATAAACAATAATCAGAAGAGCAAAGATGAGATGATTTGTCATGGCCTCCAATCATCAGAGCGGTCTTGTCTTATGTTCTTTACATGGAGGAGATGACTATGTACACGGCCACAAATATGTGTGTGGTAATGAACCAGCTAGTACTGGATGGTGTCAAAGGCTGCATGTCATCAGCTCCCTATAGCCAGCCATTAACCAATGAAGGCTCTCCTACAGCTCAAGAATTAGGGGCCTGTGCCTTTGGAACAGAAGGATCTAAGTTGCAGATCTGCTGCCCTCATTTAGTGCCAGGTACACACAGTGTGTAATAGTGAGAACCCCTGAGTCCTAGGGAGTTACTACTGCATGAGCATGGTTTAGCTGATCAATGGGTACCAGGGTCTCATAAGCAGATTAACAGGTTTCAGAGTAGCAGCCGTGTTAGTCTGTATCCGCAAAAAGAAAAGGAGTACTTGTGGCACCTTAGAGACTAACCAATTTATTTGAGCATAAGCTTTTGTGAGCTACAGCTCACTTCATCGGATGCATGCTTGTGCTCAAATAAATTTGTTAGTCTATTAGCAGAGTAGCATTTTCATTTCCCCTGAAGGCAACTTGCTCGTGTGCTGGCTGGAATAGAATTTTTGCAGCTAAGAAGTGCTTTAAACGCTTCAGAAAAGGCTAGGAAGACTCACTCCCTTAGAAGTGAAAATGTAGGATGGCTCCCAAGAGCCGTGGATGAGGGAGCTGGGCTCTGTCAGATGGCTGAAGTTTACTTTGAGAGAGTCATTGCACAGCTATCCCGGAGACTCTGAACCACATCTAAGAATGGCCATGCTGGGTCAGACCAAAGGTCCGTGTAGCCCAGTGTCCTGTCTTCTGACAGTGGCCAATGCCAGGTACCCCAGAGGGAATGAACAGAACAGGCAATCAGCGAGTGATCCATCCCCTGCCTCCCACTCCCAGCTTCTGGCAATCAGAGGCTTAGGGACATCCATAGCATGGGGTTATGTCCCTGACCATCTTGGCTAATAGCCATTGATGGACCTGTCCTCCATGAACTTATCTAATTCTTTTTTGAACCCCGTTATAGTTTTGGCCTTCACAACATCCCCTGGCAATGAGTTCCACAGGCTGACTGTACATTCTACTCTGCCCAGCTTGTACCTGGCATTGGTCAGAATGAGGTTAGAGCTTCCAGACTGATGTAACTCAAGTCTAGTTGCCTATGGCCCCTGTGGGCCACTCAGGCACTCGGAATCACAGGGGCTTTGGGACTCCCCAAGACATGCTTCCTGCCTGAGGGTTCAGTGGTGGGGGTGACCCAGGAGCCACAAGTGAAAGTCTACAGCCCCAACGATTCCTCTGAACTGGAGTAACTTTTAGGGGCAGAGCTGCCAGCGCCCAGGCTGCTTTATGTCACCAGGACAGTGTTCAACATTCTGTGGTTACCTAGTGCAACATCGTCTGTGCTTTGTAATAAGAGTCCCATGGAGCTTGTGTGTCTGGGGAAAAGCTTCCTGACAGTCAGCCTAGGTTTTCCCTTAATTTATTATTTAGACATAAAAACTCACTGAAGCCAGTTAATGCTGCTAAGGAACAGTAATGCAAAATTCAAACCTTCTCACAAACCCAAAGAAATGCAACATAAAGGCATGCATATGGACACACATACACAAATACCCTGCCTTCTCACACAAACGCACCACAGACATTTACAACACTCCTCTAGCAAATCAACCCTACTCAGCTACATCCAGACAACCTCTGCTCAGCCCTTTTGGAGTCCAGTGTTCCTGTGATGTATATTGTTAACTGATTACCACAGTTGTGCAGTACCAACTGTGCATGAGGCGCTTTACAGACAAATAAGGCAGCAGGAGAGCTTACAGTCTAATTGATAACACTCTAGAGAGCTATGGGACAGGATGGCACATGAAGCTGGGTGATAGACTGGTCAGATTTACAAATTTATTTGAGCATAAGCTTTCGTGAGCTACAGCTCACTTCATCGGATGCTTGTGCTCAAATAAATTTGTTAGTCTCTAAGGTGCCACAAGTACTCCTTTTCTTTTTGAGAATACAGACTAACACGGCTGCTACTCTGAAAACTGGTCAGATTTAGCAGATGATCTACCCCCCCCACACACACACACTTTACTTGAGGTGGATGGAGGGTGTCATGTTCTTCTCTACCAGATCTGGAGTGGCTACAGAGCTTACTTGTACACACCAGCTGGGTTCATCATAAGATCCTGTAATGCTTTCCCAGATCTGACTAAGGTTAGTTTAAATACACTATTTTACATACTGCCACCTACAGGCTGAACGTATAATACAGTTTAGCATTCCGTCACATCTCCCACTTTAAGTCCTATATTCCACCATTTACAATATTTATGCTGTCTTTGAAGTTCAGTAAGGATTTGTCTGTTAAGTGTCTCTGAATTGTGCTGGTTTTCTAATTACAATACCCGAACATGTAACAACTTGGTCAGCTGGCTGTCCATTAGTTGCAACGACTAGCTATGGTCAGTTTGGAATCCTTGACCCGCCTTCTTGTTCTGTGTTTATCATTTGTAGTGTTTTCTCTGTTGATTGTTCTTTCTGAAGAACAAATTGTAGATGTCAATGGTTTCTGTTGAATTCTCCACTGTTGGTCTCGGGAACGGGGAACCGCAGCCAATGGGAGCTTTGGGGGAGGTACCCCAGGGGTCGCAGGGACGTAGTGCCAGAGCAGCACAGGGCCGGGGCCAGGGCAGGCAGGCAGGCAGGGAGCCGCTCCAGGTAAGCTGTGCCGGGCCGGAGCCACACCCCGAATGCACCCTGCACCCCAACTCCCTGCCCTGAGCCCCCTGCCTGCA
Organism: Natator depressus; assembly: GCF_965152275.1. NCBI lineage: Eukaryota > Metazoa > Chordata > Testudines > Cheloniidae > Natator > Natator depressus. The sequence goes on along the minus strand of NC_134241.1, from coordinate 38,250,488 downwards.
CCCCAACCCCCTGCTGCACCCCGCACCCCTCCTGCATGCCAACCCCCTGCCCTTAGCCCCCTTGTACCTCCTGCACCCCAACTCCCTGCCCTGAGCCCCCTGCCTGCACCCTGGCCACACCCCGCACCCCCCCTGCCCTGAGCCCCCTCCCACACTCCGCACCCCTCGCTGCATCACTGCCCTGAGCCCCCTCCTGCACTATGCACCCCCTCCTGCACCACAACCCCCTTCCCTGAGCCCCCTCATACACCCTGCATGCCTCCTCTGCCCCAACCCCTTGCCCTGAGCCCCTTCCTGCACAGTGCATCCCCTCCCACATCCCACACTCCCTCCTGCACCCCAACCCCCTGCCTGAGCCCTACATTCATGGCCCTGCAAGCAATTTCCCCACCCAGATGTGGCCCTCGGGCCAAAATGTTTGCCCACCCCTGAATTAGACAGATAAGTCTAATATAGAGAGGGGTTATTGAAAACCTGGTACACCATATGTGAGGTTTGCCAGTCCCAAAGGATTTATCCCCAGGTCAGTTTGAGTCACAGATCTTACCCAATAATCCCGCTGATGCCAATCCTTTAGTAACTAAAAACTACAGGTTTAATATTAAAAAGGGAATACAAAGAGGAGAGTTACAATGGTTAAAAGCTCGATATATATACAGATATGTGTAAAGTCTGTAGGCCAATTTCACAGCAAAGATGCAAAAAGAAAAAGAGTACTTGTGGCACCTTAGAGACTAACCAATTTATTTGAGCATAAGCTTTCGTGAGCTATAGCTCACGAAAGCTTATGCTCAAATAAATTGGTTAGTCTCTAAGGTGCCACAAGTACTCCTTTTCTTTTTGCAAATACAGACTAACACGGCTGTTACTCTGAAAACAGCAGAGATGGTGAGGTGAGGCTGCTGATTTGTAAAAATCTTTCTGGAATCAATTTAAGAGGTACAGTCCAATAGGCAGTCCAAGTGTAGAGTCTGTTCAAGTCTTTCCAAGTATTTTCCAGGTTATTCCAAATAATTATTTGGAAGATCTCCGTCTTACGACTTATATTTTTCCTGTTCAAAGTTTAAGCAGACTAGAGATAGCAGGATAAGGCCTGGGATGTTCCTTTAAAGCCCTCTAGCAAGCTGACAAGCCTCTTGTCACAGCAGGACCTGCCCCTGAGGAAGAATAGGCAGTGCAGATTGTCTGTGGAGCGTTGCTTTGAAGCTAATCTTCTATTTCCTCTGCAGACACAGGTAAACTAGTTGCATTCATTGACATCCGGCAATTAGCTGATATTTCATTATAGCATAGTGAGTTGAAGACAGCATAAATAATATTATTAATTTCCTACAGTATCTTACATCTTTGATCTTATGGTTAACTAAACCAGCCTCATACATAATATAAGGCAATTAAGACATGAAAACGAATTTGCATCTACAAGCTAATCTGGTTACATGGTTAAACTTCTAACAAGATATAAGTAAACACAGACGAATAGACTTAGCATCTGCCCTTTGGTTCACTAACAATACAGGCAAACATGTTAAAGATTCTAGTCTACTTGACGTGGCTTTGCTAACCATCTACAAGGAATGACCCTGTTTACCATTGCAATACCCTTTTGATATGCCCTTAAGGATTGCTTATAGGTCCCCTAGCTTGCTGATTGTTAATCCTTCATTGGCTCAGCTTTACACAGGTTTTGCAAGTTTGTCAAGTTTCTCTAGGTTTTGCTTTTTCATCATTTCAGACTGTTTTGGTATCTGTATAGCGGTGGCTAGAGTTAAATCTCTCTTCACTTGTAGCTGCTCTGAAAGTTTTATATCTCTTAACCCAAGACCAGCCTCTCTCTGATACACCTCTACCCCGATATAACGCTGTCCTCGGGAGCCAAAAAATCTTACCGCGTTATAGGTGAAACCGCGTTATATCGAACTTGCTTTGATCCACTGGACGGCAAAGCCCTGCCCCCCCCCCCCCCCCCCGGAGTGCTGCTTTACCACATTATATCCGAATTCGTGTTATATCTGGTCGTGTTATATTGGGGTAGAGGTGTATTTTCATGGTTTGCATTCCCAAAATCACAGTTTTCAGCCAATTTATTCAGAGTTCTTATAAAACATTCAACATTTCCCCCTGGTTCTTGAATTCTCTGGTGAATACATGCTCTTTCATAAGTTGTATTTCTCTGCAATCTAAAGTATGCATCAAACATAGCCAGAACCCTTTCACAGTCTTCTTTGTGACTGTCTTCAGTAAAGTCAGAGGACTGAAAGATTCATTCTGCTTGCCTCCCCATAGCATAAATTAAAGAAGATACCTGTATATCTCCAGTTTCTCTGTGCAGCTTGGGAGCAATGTGAAATCTTGCAAAATATTGTTTCTGGTCTGTCCAGTCTGAAGGTTTGTTAAAGCTGAAGTTCTCTGGGGCATGTTGATGAGATCCTGCAACCTTTGTTGCTGTTCCTTTTGTCTGCAACCTTTGTTGCTGTTTGCCTTCTGTTTCTGTTCTTAGTTTACTCCTGACACCATGTCATGTTCTTCTGTACCACATACGGACTGGCTGCAGTTTAGCATTCCATTACAGAAAGTTTACAGGCCTTCTAGAAGAAATGGAGGGAGCTGAAGTAAGAGGATTAAAAATGACAGACCAAGATAGGAGGGGTGCCCCACGGAGGCGGGGCAGGTGCCAAAGCTAGAGAAAGGAAAACAGGTGGGGAAACAAACAGAGACAAGGTCAGAGTAGGCAACAGCAGCAACATCTCTTGGCCCTAGTTGTTACCCTGTGTGCCATGCTACAGTCCTCTCTCCCACACAGTCGGTGTTGGGGTTTGTGGGGCGGGAGGGGGTTGATGCCGGGGTTTGAGGGAGAGAAGGGTGGGTTGATGCCAGGGTTTGAGGGAGAGAAGGAGGGGTTGATGCCAGAGTTTGAGGAGTGGAAGGAGGGTCGGTGCCGGGGTTTGTGGGGCGGGAGGGGAGCAGTCGGTGCTAGGGTTTGAGGGGTGGGAGTGGGGGGTCAGTGACGGGGTTTGTGGGGCAGAGGCAGGTCGGTGCTGGGGTTTGAGGGGAAGAAGGGGGGTTGGACCCCACTAGTAGCCCAAGGATGCCCCTCAGAGGCTCTGCTGCTTTCTGTGAGCAAACCCAGAGCATGTGTTTAGGGGGTGCTCTGCGCCCATGCTGGGCTCCCACATTACAATTTGTCATTTAAGGTTTGTGGGGGCCAGCTGGGGTCTGTGGGGCACTCTGTGTGACAGTGACACGCAGCACCACGTCTCCACTCCTGGACCCCACAGGTGCAGCCTAAACATCTCATCTGGTGCCCTGTGGAGCATGCGCCGGGGCTGAGCTCTGGCTCTGTGGGGAGAAGTGGGGCAGGGCTAGGTCTGAGGCCGTGTCTGTGCTGCCTGGGGGCTGCTGGACCCCAGCTGTCCCTCGTCCAGAAAGCAGCAGTAGGCAGGCTGTGTCCCACCCACAGGACCAGCAGCGAGTGCAGCAGTGAGGGAACGGCAGAGGAGCAGGAGAGCCGGGCCCAACGGATCAACTGGATCCTCCAGAACAACACGAAGGACTATGCCGTGGTGGAGGCTCCTCAGGCCGAGGGCTCCCAGTTCAGTCTTCCGTCTCACCTCTACCCAGACGAGGTCCTGGATGACTTGACTATCTCCCCATATGCCAGCTACACCTTGCTGTCCGAGCGCCCACCCACTGTGCTCAGTGGCTGGCTGGACAAGCTCTCCCCGCAGGGGTAAGTGCCCAGCCCCAAGGAGGGTTTGTGAGTGCCCGTCAGGGGACTTCAGTGAGTGATGAGCAGGTCCCCACCCTGTGCCTGGTAAGGCCATGTGCAGTTCTGGTTGGAGATGGGATTGGGATCCACACTGGCTTTGCCCAGGCTCCACTCCTGGCGTCACTCTCTGCCCACAGGAGGCTGGTTTGCTCCATGGCGGGTGTTGGTGCGTCTTGGCAAGTGAATACGCTGGGTGCTGCCATGCTGGGTGAGGCTGCCAGCTGCAAGTAGGCCTGCAACTGCTGGGAGCCTTGCTATATACGACATGCCTGCCTAGACCTGCTGGGCCAGTCGGGTCGCTGGGATGGTGCAGCACGACTGCTGGGACGGGGAGTCCAACCCAGGGAGCCCTGCTCTCACCTCCTGCAGGGGTGCCCTCCCCTTGTTTCTGCAGTGGGCTCTAGCTAGTCTGAGGGTGTCTCTGGGGCCAGGGCTCTGCCAGGGTCTGACCCCAGCAGCCTCCCCTCCTCTGCCCTCCCACCAGGAATTACGTTTTCCAGAGGCGCTTCATCAGATTCGATGGGAAAAACCTCATGTACTTCCACAGCGAGAAGGTGAGTCTGTATGGACCGCAGCTCAGCTGCACAGTGAGCAGTCTGCTACCAGGGCCCGGTCAGGGGATGGGCTGGGCTGGCAGGACAGGGAGAGGGGTGGGGCTGGGGTAGGCAGGGTTAGGAGAAGGGGAGAGGGGCGGGGTTAGGGGCAGTGCTTAATTTGTGCGGGAGCTGAGCCCCAGCACCTCTAGATTTGGCATTTAATAGCCCTGACACCTCCATACCATGCCACTCTTAATTCTGTCCTGAGCTGGGTGCCCAGTCAGCAGCCGCCACTCTCTGGCCTCACAGCCAGTGCTTAATTTGTGCAGGGTCTGAGCCCCAGCACCTCTTTCATTATAAATTAAGCCCTGGTTAGGGGATGGGGTGGATTTAGGTGATGAGGTTGATGGGGGAGAGGAAAGAGTTAGAGGATGGGGTGGGATTAGGGTATGAGGTTGAAGGAGAGGGGGAAGGGTGGGGGATGGGGATGAGTTTGATGAGGACAGGGAAGGGCTGGGGTTGCGGGATGGGCTGGGATTAGGGGATGAGGTTAATGGGGGAAGGGGCAGGGTTAGGGGTCAGGATTAGGGGATAAAATTGATGGGGGAGGGGAAGGGCTGGGGTGGGGATAGGGATGAGGTTAATGGGGGAGGGGGAAGGGGTGGGAGTGGGGTCCCAGTCCCAGTTCATTTAACAGGAGCAGGAGCGCCCCTTTGTGCCCTGGGGCATAGCAGTTTCCATTTTCTTTCTGCCCCCGTATTCCCTGCTGCAGTGCCCCATGCCCCTCCCGCTTTGGGCTGTGACCAGGCTGGACTTTGCCAAGGGCAGAGGAGGGGGATGAGGGAAACTGGTTCTGCCCTGTGAGTCCGAGGGGAGGTGGGGCAGGGCAATGGTGTATTTCCCCCTTGGACAGCCCCCTGCCTCCCAGCTCTGGGAGGGGGTCCCCTTGGGAGCCTTCCCAGGACAGCAGGGTGGATTGGCCTGAGCTGGGAGCCTTTGTGTTGCCCTGGGCGCCCGGCAGGGTCTGCGCTCGTGCTCAGGAAGAGGGGAGCTAAGGCTGAAGTAGGGCCCTCCGCACCAGTGACATGCAGCAACCCAGCAGGGTGCCAAGGAGCTGGGCCGGCCTGCTCTCCTGGGCACTCAGGGCTCTCCTGCCCCCAGGCACATTGGAATGGTGCAGCTAGTAGCCAGGAGCTGTGCAACTCCCAGTGCGTACGTGGCCTGATCCTGGGAACAGCCCAGGAGGGGGCCCAAGCGCCTGACCAGGGGGGCATCCTTAGGAGAGGCTGTATATGTGTCCACCCCAGTGCTGTGAATGAGGAATATCCTGGGAGCAGGCACCTGAAGGAACATGCCAGAGCCATGGAGTTGCATGTGCTTGGCTCTGAGATGTGGGTGCATGATGCTGAAGGGCTCCTTGTTCATGGCCTCTCAAGGCACATGCACTGCGTGCGCCAGGGCCCAAGGGCCGAGCTGTTTGCTCACTTTGTCAGTGCCAGGGACTCAGTCTGGGCTCTGAGTCAAGCTGGGCCAAGGCCTGTCCATTCACACCCCCTGCCATCCCAGAGGTGTTGCAGGGCAGCACTTATGCATGTGTAACCCTTCTGCCAGGTGGAGCCAGCTCCAGCCAGGGCCAGGTTCAATATCTAGGGATTCCTTTCCATCAATCCAACACAGAATTGGTTTGAGCCCCCACCCCGTAACCTGGGAAATTTACGTAGCACCCCTGGGCACCTCTGAGCGGCAATACTTCCTCCCCACTCACAAGCACAGTGAGTGTAGAAAAGAAACTTTTAATAAAAGGAGGGAAGTAACTTGGCATTAATTTGGGAAAACACCACAGAGTTCATAAACATAAACAATGAGTAAAAGACCCACCCCAAGTAGGTTGGGCAGTTTCCTTTTCATAGAATCATAGAAGATTAGGGTTGGAAGAGACCTCAGGAGTCATCTAGTGCAACCCCTTGCTCAAAGCAGGACCAACACCAACTAAATCATCCCAGCCAGGGCTTTGTCAAGCCGGGCCTTAAAACCTCTAAGGATGGAGATTCCACCACCTCCCTAGGTAACCCATTCCAGTGCTTCACCACCCTCCTAGTGAAATAGTTTTTCCTAATATCCAACCTAGACATCCCCCACTGCAACTTGAGACCATTGCTTCTTGTTCTGTTATCTGCCACCACTGAGAACAGCCAAACTCCATCCTCTTTGGAACCCCCCTTCAGGTAGTTGAAGGCTGCTATCAAATCCCCCCTCACTCTTCTCTTCTGCAGACTAAACAAGCCCAGTTCCCTCAGCCTCTCTTCGTAAGTCATGTGCCCCAGACACCTGGTCATTTTTGTTGCCCTCCGCTGGACTCCCTCAAATTTGTCCACTTCCTTTCTGTAGTGGGGGGCCCAAAACTGGACGCAATACTCCAGATGTGGCCTCACCAGTGCCGAAGAGAGGGGAATAATCACTTCCCTCGATCTGCTGGCAATGCTTCTTTTTCCCTCAGGGTCTTAAGTCTAGCAACCCAAAAGTCCCCTTCACATGCCCGACCCTTCTCTGCACCCCACTCACAATTGCTGCCTTTGGTCAGTGCAGACCCGGAGTTCAGAGATGCATCTGCAGAGTTCACCTCCTACCCTGGGTGGGCAGTAAGAGGCATCTTACTCGCTCATCACATGTCTCCGCTACCACCCTGCTGGTCTCTCATCACCGGCTGCCTGCTTGCTGCTCCCGCTGCGCAGTCTCTTAGTGATTTTAGCTCTGTGCAGAAATACAGTCCTGCCACAAGTGATTTCAGGTCTGGGCAGAAACACAGTCTCACCACAACTGGTTTCAGCTCTCAGTGAGCCATTTAACACCTCTAGACTTGGCAGTTAATACCTGTGACACCTCCATAGCAGCCCCAGAATTAGACAAACAGACACATTAACAGAGCACATCGGAGAGGACTGGGTTAATCAGCACTCCCAAGCTGACCCCTTATATGTCCTGGACTCAGCAGGCTGGGTCGAGCAGCACCTCCAAGCTGCCACCTCCTATGCCCCCAGTTCAGCACGTCCCTATCCCCACTTTCACGTTACAATTGTTCTGGTAGTGACCCACTTGATGAGCAAACCCCACAGGATTTTTGGGCGCTGCAGGGATCTTTAGCTTAGGTTCGAGGAGCGTTGCTGCAGAGCGAATGAGGAAACCAAAAAACACCCACAAGGGTGGGGGAGGGGGAGAGAGAGAGAAGCAACCAGCTTAATCATGAAAGTTATTTATTTCCAGGTAATAATCATAGGGGAGCCAAACAAACAAAACAGTTATAATATTAAATCTAACTTGCACTTGATTATAAAAGTCAGGTTTAGAAAACTATAACCGATCACAGAAGTCAGGGCCAGAAGGCTATACAGAGAGAGAGAGCGAGCTGGGTTCTCACCACTCTGTGAAGCTTGAATCGATTGGTCCCAGGTGGTGGTGGTAGCTGAGGGTCTGGAGTGCTGGAGACAGGCAGAGTCCCCAGCACGATCAGTCAGGAGAAGATGAAGTCTGAATGGAACTGACGCAGATTTTGGATCCAGGCATCAGAACACTTACTTGACCATGGGTTGGGGTTTTTGTAGAGAAACAAAAATGGTTCAAGGGAGAACACTAGATTTGTTTATGTGTACACTGATGGCTCAAGGGAGTATACCAAAGTTGTTTTGTTCAGGCTAGACAGTGGAAGCTGATCATTCCTGGCTATGGGTGGTGTTCCTTGGAGGGAGCTCTCAATGCAATTAGGCAGCTTCACTCTTTTGGATGCCAATAAAGGATTTATTACTAGAATTGGTCTGATAACTACTGAGCTGGGTGTGTGCAGGCGTGGGTTCATTAACGCCTGGAGCGGAGATCCCCTATCATGCAGTGCTTCCCTGCTTTTCTGGTCCCAGAGTTCTGTGCAGTTCTTGCCTTGTGTGACGAAGTGGGACTGTTCTTAATGTTTCCTCTGAATAGTGTGGGGGTGCCTCAGTTTCCCTTACGCAGTTCTTAAGTATCTAGGTGGTGGGATAAGGGTGTATGATCGTTGCAGAGCCCTAGAGGGCAGGTGTGGGCAGCGGTCTGGACACAGAGAATGGCCGACACCCTGTTTCCTGGCAACTGATAGCCTGGCCCTTCCCTCCTGCAAGGTGAGAGCTAAAGGGTTGGAGAACACAGGAATCCGGTGACCTCCTGGCCTGGGAAAGGAACAAAGCCCAGAGGAGGAGGGGCTGGAGGGAGTTTCAGTTTGGGGCTGGCTGGGACATGGAGTGAAGGGCAGACGGGGTTGTCTGGCTCACTGCCCCCCAAAATGGACCCAGCTGAGGGTTCCTGTTCTCTGCACCTGCAAGCTCTGTTTTAGACCATGTTCCTGTCGTCTAATAAACCTCTGTTTTACTGGCTGGCTGAGAGTCCCGTCTGACTGCGAAGTTGGGGTGCAGGACCCTCTGGCTTCCCCAGGAGCCCCGCCTGAGCGGTCTCGCTGTGGGAAGCACACGGAGGGGCAGAGGATGCTGAATGCTCCGAGGTCAGACCCAGGAAGGTGGAAGCCGTGTGAGCTGTTTGCCCTGCGGACAGGCTGCTCACCGGAAGGCGACTGCCCCAGAGTCCTGACTGGCTTCATGGGGAGCAGTTCCAGAGCATCGCCCGGGCACTCCGTGACAACTGGTGGCAGCGGTGGGATGTACTGCACCCCATGGATGGCGCTTCCTGCAGTAAGTGACTGGGGAGCAGTAAAACGAAGGGGGATTGACGAGGACCAGGTGTGCTGAAGGCTCAGAGAGGAGCGGTTTCGGGGGACGGTTAACCCCTGGGAGTGTGTGACCAGTGAGAAGGACTGTGCAGTAATGGGGTCCCCCTGGGGACTGCGGTGAGCAGTCTCAGGGGCGGAGGAGCCTGCGGCTTGGCCCTGAGAGAGAGAAGGACTTTAGCAGTAACAGGGTTCCCCTGGGGATTGCAGCGAGTGGTCCCGGGGCGGAGGAGTCTGCCGCTCGACCCTGGCAAAGAGGTGGTGACCTCGAGAAGGGTTGGCACACTAGGGGTTCTCCCTGGAAACCGTGGGGAGCTGAGAGCACACAGGCCTGTGAGTCCACAACAACTTGGGAAGAGCGGAGTGATGGCCTGTCACCGTCTCCTTAAGAAGGACATTGTAACCCTGTGCAGAAAGAGAGGGTTGAGCATTGGAAAGTTCATCAAAACGGAGTTAATCGTGCAGCTGGAGGAGGATGACCGCTCTAAGGAACAGATTCCTGACCCTAAATGGGGCTATGGCAGGATCTGGGAGCAGCTGGAGTGGGAGCCAGGCATCCCCAAGACTCCTGTCCCCGACCAGATGAGGGTCTTCACGATCGGGTTCCCCATCGGGGGATCGGAGACGGACGGGATTGGAGCTGAGTCCGCGAGAGCAAGAGGACTGTGAGGGACAGTGAGAGCCCGAGAAAGAGCTGCAGAAGCAGCAGCAGCATGAACTGGCGGTGGGGGAGCGGAGAGGCCTAGGGGACCTCCCCGGGGTGAGTGGGGATAGACCCCGGGGGGCCAGTTCCGCAGGGAACCTCGAGACTAAATTGCTGCCCCTGGTTAAGGAGGGGGGGCTGTGGATGCCACCTCACTGCCTTTGAGCAGGCTGGCGATTTGAACCAGGGGGACCCTGCGGAAAAGCCCCGGTGTCTAGCTCCCTTGCTGGGTCTCAAGGCCATAGACTCCATCAGCCAGATGGGGGGGAAGGTGGACAGGCTCCCACTGCTGACCCCAGCCTATATGTCTGTGTGGAGTCTCCTGGGGCCAGGCCCCTCGGACCCCCAGTGGGAGCGGAAGGTGATGGTCAATGGGGAGACATTCCTGGGGTGGCGAGATCCTGGGACAGAGAGAACTGTTGTCAGGCCCTGGGTGGTGCAGCCTCACCAGATGCTGAGGGGCTGTGTGAGCTGTGTGAGGGTCCCAGGGACGAAGCCCCTCGCCCTGCCTATGGCCCAGATCCCTGTGCAGACCCAGGAGGGGTGGGGCTGGCTGGCCATTGGGGTGCTCCAGGACACCAGCTGCGAGACCCTGTTTCGGGGCGACTGTGTCTCTTTGGGACAGGATCCAGGCCCTGCTCCGATAACTGCCGAGGGTTTGAATTTGAATCCAGGGAACCAATCGGTGGAGAGGGAAATGGTCAGTGAAAATGCAGATGACCGGGCTGGCAGTGGGGAGGAGCAGCTAGGCTCAGGCTACCTGCCTGCCTGTAACCAGACACCTGGGGTTGGGTGGGACAGAGAGATGCTCCCCGCCCCCTTGCACACTGGAGAAGGGGCTCACCCTGGCTCTGATGCAGTGAGGAAAGCAGGGAGCTCGCTGCCTACCCCCACTGGGACAGCCAGGGCAGCGCTGAGCACAGTGGGAGCTGAGACCCCAGCTGAGGGTGGGGAGACACAGGCAGGGCAGGGGATCTGTGGGGAGTGGCAAGGTGCTTGGTAAGGAAAGTTTGGATGAGCCTAGGCAGCCTTGTGATCTGATGGCTTTGTCTAGTCAGCAGGGTGGGAAGGCGAGGAGAGTGGAAGATGAGTGTCCCTGGACCTTACCTGTTAGCTGGGTGGAGAATTGGGACAGTGAAGGAAACGTGCCTGTGCCTGTCAGAGGTATTGACTTGCCTGTGGAGGGAGCTACCCTGATCTCCAAGCAGGTGTCTGTGATCAGCCTTGTGTGCTGGGACAAGGGGAATGAGATCCCAAGCTGTGTGTCTGGTAAAGGAGAAAGTGTGTCCGGCTCTTCTTGGTCTGTGGAGCAGACAGAAGGGGCCTTGCAGCCTGTGATGGTTGAGCGTTGTGCAGTTGTCTCAGAGCTGGTTCTGGATTCAGCTAAAGCCCAGGAAGGGAATGGTCCTAAGTTTGTGTCTGCTCAGGAGAATGGCCCTGTAACTAGGTCGCATCCAGTTAGTGTCTATGTAAAATCCCAGAGACCAGACAATTCTGGTGCTTGTATTTTGCCTGTTGCTCGTGTGTGGTTGGGAAAGGGTGTCGCAACTCTGTCTAATCAGGGTGAGATCCTAGCCAGGGCACAAGGAGAGCGTGAAGGTGATGTGATTGTGTTACCTATGGAGGGTGTGGAAACCTGTAGCAAGAAGGAAAAGATTCCTGAACTTGTGTGTGGCAAAGGGAAGGAGAAGGCTTCTGACCATTTATCTAGGAAGTCTGTCAGTTTGCCTGAAAGGGGATTGTGTAGGAATCCACCGGACGGGCCATAGGTAATTCTGGATGTAAGGGAGACCCAGAAAGAGTCTGTTGTTGCTCAGGAACGTGTTCCTCTAGAGCAAGCCCTAGGTAAAGAGGGTAAGAGCAGAATTTCTGGGAGGGGTGAATTGTTGCATAGAAAAGCCCTAGGGAAAGGAATCCTCATGGAGTCTTTGCAAGCAGTTTACTGCAACTGAAGGGTGTGAAAGTGATTTAATCAAGAAAGTTTCAGTTCCTAACAGCCAGAAATTTTCTGTTGTGAATGGATCCACTGACTGTCCTGTTGAAAGACCCAGTGTGGATAGCTTTGAGAAGGTCTCAGATGGAGTGAAAGCTGTTAAGAAACTTAAACCGTCCTATAACCAAGTGGCTGTGTTTGGCCAGCTTGTTGGGGAGAAGACCCAATCCAAGTTTGACCCCCTGGGGTTTTGGGGTGGCCAAAGGGCGGGCCGCAGAAACCTTCCCACATGCGGCCTGCGAGTGCTATCGACCACCCCCGACCTAAGGGAGGGCATGAACCTGGAAGGGCCTGGTGTAACTCCTACCAAGGAATGGGAGAGATGCTGGGTCATCCATGGGAACGTTGGTGGCTTCGAACTTCCCCAGGTCACCGGCTAAAGTGACCCCACTCAGTTCGATCTCGAAGGGGGGAGAGATGTGACGAAGTGGGACTGTTCTTAATGTTTCCTCTGAATAGTGTGGGGGTGCCTCAGTTTCCCTTACGCAGTTCTTAAGTATCTAGGTGGTGGGATAAGGGTGTATGATCGTTGCAGAGCCCTAGAGGGCAGGTGTGGGCAGCGGTCTGGACACAGAGAATGGCCGACACCCTGTTTCCTGGCAACTGATAGCCTGGCCCTTCCCTCCTGCAAGGTGAGAGCTAAAGGGTTGGAGAACACAGGAATCCGGTGACCTCCTGGCCTGGGAAAGGAACAAAGCCCAGAGGAGGAGGGGCTGGAGGGAGTTTCAGTTTGGGGCTGGCTGGGACATGGAGTGAAGGGCAGACGGGGTTGTCTGGCTCACTGCCCCCCAAAATGGACTCAGCTGAGGGTTCCTGTTCTCTGCACCTGCAAGCTCTGTTTTAGACCATGTTCCTGTCGTCTAATAAACCTCTGTTTTACTGGCTGGCTGAGAGTCCCGTCTGACTGCGAAGTTGGGGTGCAGGACCCTCTGGCTTCCCCAGGAGCCCAGCCTGAGCGGTCTCGCTGTGGGAAGCACACGGAGGGGCAGAGGATGCTGAATGCTCCGAGGTCAGACCCAGGAAGGTGGAAGCCGTGTGAGCTGTTTGCCCTGCGGACAGGCTGCTCACCGGAAGGCGACTGCCCCAGAGTCCTGACTGGCTTCATGGGGAGCAGTTCCAGAGCATCGCCCGGGCACTCCGTGACACCTTGGAATCTCTCTTCTCCATTCTGTATGCTAATGGAGATGCCTACTTGTCCCATCTTCGATGCAAATGAAGCTAGGGGAGTTTCCTTAATCCTGTCACCCTTATCCCAGGGGTTTAGGTGTGTCTCCCAGTGCCTTTCCATTGCTTTTTGTAAGTCTTTCTTCTGATCGGTTTTGGTTCAAGCAGAGGTGGTGGTGAGGAAGGTCTTTTGTGAGTCAGACAGGCTGGGTGCTGTGCCCTGGTTCCCCAAGAACACAGAGCTTCTGGGTAATAAAAGAGCAATGTAAACACTAAGTTAGCCCAAAGCAAACTCCCTGGTCCCTGCCTGAAGGGGGCACACTGCCACCAGGGGCAATGGGGTCCTGTCAGAGTCTGGGGTGTAACCCTCTTGGGGCCGTTCCAGGAGCCATATCCCAAGGGTGTGATCCCGCTCTCTGTCATTGAGATGGCACGCGCCACCAAGGAGAACAAGTTCCAGGTTGTCACAAGCCACAGGATCTTTGTCTTCAGAGCCGAGAATGAAGGTGAGAGAGACCCCTGGCCAGAGCCCCCCATCCAGAAACCACCCCCCATCCACAGCCCCCAGCCAGAGCCCCCCCTCCAGAGATTGCCTCCCATCCACAGCCAGAGTCCCCATGGCCAGAGACTGCCCCTAATCCACAGCCCCCGGCCAGAGCCTTCCCCTCACCCAGCCAGAGCCCACACCACCTTGAGGGGTTTCCCCCATCCTCAGGCCTCCCCTCCCAAGTCAGAGCCCCCACCTCCACTGCAGGTCCTTCAGCCCAAACTCCCTTAGGTGCCTGCATCCACAACTCTTCCCTGGCCCCAGCTGCTTCCTCCAGCCTGATCTCTGTGCCCCCTGTACGGACCATTCCTCTCCCTGCCCCCCCACCCATGGCCTCCCTCAGACACTGCTTCCCCGTGGAGTCCCTGCTTACCAGTGACAGTGCTCACTGCTCCCCTGGCCCAGCCTGCCACCATGGGGGGCTCCCCCAGGTCTGCCACAGCAAGCGCCCCTCTGCTGCGGCTGGGCCAGTTGCTCATCCCTGCTCTGCTTCCCGAGCCCTGGGGCTGGGGTGTCTGGGGCCGGCTCCTGGCTGGGCTCCATCCGTGGTGTCCTCGCTATGCCCAGGTGGTGCTGGACTGCGCGTGGACACTCATTGCCTGTCTCCACCCCACCCCTGCTGTGCCCTGCAGCTCAGAGGAATGAGTGGTGCTCCACCCTGCAGAGAAAGGTGGCAGAGCAGCGGTTGGTCAGCCCCCAGCCCCGCCTGGCCAGCAGCACTCACTGCCAGAAGTGTGGCACCCTGGAGCTCAAGGGCCACAAGTCCAAGCTATTTGCAGCCCTCAGCCTGGCCAACATGTGGCTGTACAAGAGTGAGCAGGTGAGCGAGGCGGGGCCTGGCCACGCTGCAGGTGGGGAGCCCTAGAGTCCCCCAGCAGCATGGAGCCAGGCTGAGTCTGAGGCCACCCCCATGGGCCTGGGCCCAGCACCCAATGGCCCCAGCTTGGGACTCCCAAGGAGACCCACATGCCGCTGAGGCCCCTGTAGTTGGGATCAGAGATGATGGCCCGGAGCCTGTGTGCCCATGTCTGTGGGCAGATCAAGGAGCTGTGGACGCCCGCCAGGGATTACGTGTGCCTAATGCCAGTGCGGGCCAGGCCACTCTGACTGGGGACCAGCGCCTTTCCCCTGTGGGACCTGACAGAGGAGAGGGCACTGGGCTGGGATGAGTAGATGGTGGCCTCTGGCTCCAGAGCCAGTTGCTTCCCGTCCGTAACACGGGGTGGTCATTCTCCCTGGCCTGGCCCACCCCCAGCAGCGTGTGGGAGGAGCCAGGGATGGGGGACAGGGCAGAGAGGATAGTGTAGCAGACAGGCCTGGTCTGTAAGACCAGAGTCTGAGTCCCCACCTTACCAGGGACGGGTTATTCCTGGCATGGGTAGCGTGTGAGGGGGTGTGTACCCACCCACCCCCACCCCACAGGATATGTGCTTGTGTGGAGTCTCAGTGCAGGCTGGCAAAGCGGGCCCGCTGGCATGCCAAGGGGGAGAGTGCCCCATGCAGGCATTGCTGTCTGTGGGTTGCCTGGAGCGTGTGCAGCTGTCCTGCAGGGTTGTGGGTGCTGTACCCCCTGCCCGGCCATGGCTCTGCAGGGCTAAGACTGCAGCCTCTCACTGCATCCATCTCCATTTGTAGTTCTTTAAAATGGGCATTGCCATCTGCCTGATAGAGCTCCACGGCGCCACCATCCGGGAGGCCAAGAACCGTAGCTTCGAGCTCATCAGCCCACTCAAGATCTTCAGGTAACTGTGCTGGGGGGTGCCAGTCTGGGGTTTGGCTGGAGGCTGGGCAGCGTATTGGGTGCCCCGGCATACCTGGGTGCTGCAGCGGGGCTCTGTATAACTCGGGTGCCCAAGGACGAGCCCAGAACACTGTGAGTTTCCTGGTTGTGCCTTTGCCCAGCTTCGTGGCCGAGTCAGAGCGGGAGAAACGGGAGTGGATGGAGGCCCTGCAGGATGCCATTGCAGAGATGCTGTATGACTACGAGGTGGCTGAGAAAATCTGGTCCAACAAAGCCAACAAGTTCTGTGCTGACTGCAGAGCCCTGAGCCCCGACTGGGCATCCATCAACCTGTGCGTGGTGATCTGCAAGCAGTGTGCAGGCCAGTGCATTTCCTTCCTCCCTTTCCTGCCGGTGGGGGAGGGGTGGGTAAGAGCGCTTGACGGATCAGTAGATAGTTTGGGCGGGTGGGTATATTGGCCGGGCGGGTTGGTGAGTGGGTAAAATGACTGGGCGGGGCAGTATATCTGCTTGGATGTGTCAGTGTGTAGGCGGGTTAGTATATTGGCTGCGCGGGTCAGTGGTTGGGTATATCAGGTGGTCGGGTGGTATATCAGCCAGGCAGGTTGGCAAGTGGGTGAGGAAATATATCAGCTGGGTGGGTTTGTGTGTGGATGGGCAGGTATATCAGTTGGATAGGTTGTTGGGTGGGTATATTATCCGGGTGGGTATATCAACCAGGTGGGATGGCAGGTGGATGGGTTAGTGGTTGGGTGGGCGGGTATACTGGCCAATTGGGGTGGGATGGTGGATCGGCGGGTCAGTATATGGGCCAGGTAGGCATGTGGGATGGCGGGTTGGTGGGTCAGTATATGGGCCAGGCGAGTTGGAGGAATGGTGGCTCAGCAGGTCAGTATATGGGCCAGGCAGGTCACTGGGATGGTGGGCAGGTGGGTCAGTATATGGGCCAGGCAGGTCAGTGGGATAGCGGCGGATTGGTGGATCAGTATGTGGGCCAGGTGGGTCAGTGGGATGATGGGTGGGTGGGTCCGTTTATGGGCCAGGCGGGTCAGTGGGATGATGGTTGGGTGGGTCCGTTTATGGGCCAGGTGGGTCAGTGGGATGGCAGGTGGGTGGGTCTGTATATGGGGAGGGTGGGGAGGAGTTGGTGGGTCAGTATATGGGGCAGGCAGTTTGGTGCGATGGTGGGTGGGCAGGTCCATTTATGGGCCAGGAGTGTCAGTGGGATGGCAAGTGGGTGGGTGGGATGGTGGGAGGGGTCAGTATATGGGCCGGTGGATCGGTGGGATGGTGGCGGGGGGGTTGCTATATGGGCCAGGCAGGTTGGTGGGTTGGCAGGTCGGTGGATCAGTATATGGGCTAGGCAGGTAAGGGGCTCAGTATATGGGCCAGGCAGGCATGTGGGATGGCGGTTCATAAGAATGGCCATACTGGGTCAGACCAAAGGTATCCTGTCTACCGACAGTGGCCAATACTAGCTGCCTCAAAGGGAGTGAACCTAACAGGTAATGATCAAGTGATCTCTTTCCTGCCGTCCATCTCGACCCTCTGACAAACAGAGGCTAGGGACACCATTCTTAGAATCATAGAATCATAGAATATCAGGGTTGGAAGGGACCTCAGGAGGTCATCTAGTCCAACCCCCTGCTCAAAGCAGGACCAATCCCCAATTAAATCATCCCAGCCAGGGCTTTGTCAAGCCTGACCTTAAAAACTTCTAAGGAAGGAGATTCTACCACCTCCCTAGGTAACACATTCCAGTGTTTCATCACCCTCTTGGTGAAAAAGTTTTTCCTAATATCCAACCTAAACCTTCCCCACTGCAACTTGAGACCATTACTCCTTGTCCTGTCCTCTTCTACCACTGAGAATAGTCTAGAACCATCCTCTCTGGAACCACCTCTCAGGTAGTTGAAAGTAGCTATCAAATCCCCCCTCATTCTTCTCTTCTGCAGACTAAACAATCCCAGTTCCCTCAGCCTCTCCTCATAAGTCATGTGTTCCAGACCCCTAATCATTTTTGTTGCCCTTCGCTGGACTCTCTCCAATTTATCCACATCCTTCTTGTAGTGTGGGGCCCAAAACTGGACACAGTACTCCAGATGAGGCCTCACCAATGTCGAATAGAGGGGAACGATCACGTCCCTCGATCTGCTCGCTATGCCCCTACTTATATATCCCAAAATGCCATTGGCCTTCTTGGCAACAAGGGCACACTGCTGACTCATATCCAGCTTCTCGTCCACTGTCACCCCTAGGTCCTTTTCCGCAGAACTGCTGCCTAGCCATTGGGTCCCTAGTCTGTAGCGGTGCATTGGGTTCTTCCGTCCTAAGTGCAGGACCCTGCACTTATTCTTATTGAACCTCATCAGATTTCTTTTGGCCCAATCCTCCAATTTGTCTAGGTCCCTCTGTATCCTATCCCTGCCCTCCAGCGTATCTACCACTCCTCCTAGTTTAGTATCATCCGCAGATTTGCTGAGGGTGCAATCCACACCATCCTCCAGATCATTTATGAAGATATTGAACAAAACCGGCCCCAGGACCGACCCCTGGGGCACTCCACTTGACACCGGCTGCCAACTAGACATGGAGCCATTGATCACAACCCGTTGAGCCCGACAATCTAGCCAACTTTCTACCCACCTTATAGTGCATTCATCCAGCCCATACTTCTTTAACTTGCTGACAAGAATACTGTGGGATCTTTACTCATCCTGGCTAATAGCCATTAATGGACTTAACCTCCATGAATTTATCCAGTTCTCTTTTAAACCCTGTTATAGTCCTAGCCTTCACAACCTCCTCAGGCAAGGAGTTCCACAGGTTGACTGTGCGCTGAGTGAAGAAGAACTTCCTTTTATTTGTTTTAAACCTGCTACCCATTAATTTCATTTGGTGGCCCCTAGTTCTTATATTATGGGACCAAGTAAATAACTTTTCCTTATTCACTTTCTCCACACCACTCATGATTTTATATACCTCTATCATATCCCCCCTTTGTCTCCTCTTTTCCAAGCTGAAAAGTCCTCGCCTCTTTAATCTCTCCTCATATGGGACCCCTTCCAAACCCCTAATCATTTTAGTTGCCCTTTTCTGAACCTTTTCTAATGCCAGTATATCTTTTTTGAGATGAGGGTTCCACATCTGTACGCAGTATTCAAGATGTGGGCGTACCATGGATTTATATAAGGGCAATAAGATATTCTCCTTCTTATTCTCTATCCCTTTTTTACTGATTCCCTTTTTTGACTGCCGCTGCACACTGCGTGGACGTCTTCAGAGAACTATCCACGATGATTCCAAGATCTTTCTCCTGATTAGTTGTAGCTAAATTAGCCCCCATCATATTGTATGTATAGTTGGGGTTATTTTTTCCAGTGTGCATTACTTTACATTTATCCACATTAAATTTCATTTGCCATTTTGTTGACCAATCACTTAGTTTTGTGAGATCTTTTTGAAGTTCTTCACAGTCTGCTTTGGTCTAAACTATCTTGAGTAGTTTAGTATCATCTGCAGACATTGCCACCTTACTGTTTACCCCTTTCTCCAAATCATTTTAAGAATAGGTTGAATAGGGTTGGTCCTAGGACTGACCCTTGGGGAACACCACTAGTTACCCCTCTCCATTCTGAAAATGTACCATTTATTCCTACCCTTTGTTCCCTGTCTTTTAACCAGTTCTCAATCCATGAAAGGATCTTCCCTCTTATCCCATGACAACTTAATTTACATAAGAGCCTTTGGTGAGGGACCTTGTCAAAGGCTCTTTGGAAATCTAAGAACACTATGTCCACTGGATCCCCCTTGTCCAAGTGTTTGTTGATCCCTTCAAAGAACTCTAATAGATTAGTAAGACATGATTTCCCTTTACAGAAACTATGTTGACTTTTGCGCAACAATTTATGTTCTTCTGTGTATCTGACAATTTTATTCTTTACTATTGTTTCAACTATTTTGCCCGGTACTGACGTTAGACTTACCGGTCTGTAATTGCCAGGATCACCTCTAGAGCCCTTCTTAAATATTGGCGTTACATTAGCTGTCTTCCAGTCATTAGGTACAGTAGCTGATTTAAAAGACAGGTTACAAACCATAGTTAATAGTTCTGCAATTTCACATTTGAGTTCTTTCAGAACTCTTGGGTGAATGCCATCTGGTCCTGGTGACTTGTTACTGTTAAGTTTCTCAATTAATTCCAAAAGCTCCTCTAGTGTCACTTCAATCTGTGACAATTCCTCAGATTTGTCACCTACAAAAGATGGCTCAGGTTTGGGAATCTCCCTAACATCCTCAGCCGTGAAGACTGAAGCAAAGAATTCATTTAGTTTCTCTGCGATGACTTTATCGTCTTTAAGTGTTCCTTTTGTATCTCGATCGTCCAGGGGCCCCACTGGTTGTTTAGCAGGCTTCCTGCTTCTGATGTACTTAAAAAACATTTTGTTATTACCTTTTGAGTTTTTGGCTAGCTGTTCTTCAAACTCCTTTTTGGCTTTTCTTATTACATTTTTACATTTAATTGGCAGTGTTTATGCTCCTTTCTATTTACCTCACTAGGATCTGACTTCCACTTTTTAAAAGATCCCTTTTTATCTCTCACTGCTTCTTTTACATGGTTGTTAAGCCACGGTGGCTCTTTTTTAGTTCTTTTCTGTGTTTTTTAATTTGGGGTGTACATTGAAGTATTATGGTGTCTTTGAAAAGTGTCCGTGCAGCTTGCAGGGATTTCACTCTAGTCACGATACCTTTTAATTTCTGTTTAACTAACCTCCTCATTTTTGCATAGTTCCCCTTTCTGAAAGTAAATGCCACAGTTTTGGGCTGTTGAGGTGTTCTTCCCACCACAGGAATGTTAAATGTTATTATATTATGATCACTATTTCCAAGCGGTCCTGTTATAGTTACCTCTTGGACCAGATTCTGGGCTCCACTTTGGCGGGTCAGTATATTGACCAGGCAGGAATGTGGGATGGCGGGCGGGTGGGTCAATATATGAGCCAGGCGAGTCGGAGGAATGGTGGATTGGCGGGTCAGTATATGGGCCAGGCAGGTCGGTGGGATGGTGGGCACGTGGGTCAGTATATGAGCCAGGCAGCTCAGTGGGATGGCGGGTGAGTGATTCAGTATATGGGCAGGTGTGTTGGTGGGATGGCAGGGGGTGGTTGGATGGGTCAATATATGGGCCAGGTGGGTCGATGGGGTCAGTATATTGGCCAGGTGGGTTGGTGGGTGGGTCAGAATATGGGCCAGGTGGGTCGGTGGGGTGGCGGGTGGGTGGGCCAGTATATGGGCAGGCCAGGTGGATGGGTCAATATATGTGGCAGAGGGTTGGTGGGATGGTGGGTGTGTGGATCAGTATATGGGGCGGTGAGATGGTGGCGGGTGGGTCAGTATATGGGGCAGGCGGCTCGTGGGATGGTGGGGGGGCTCAATGTATGGGCCAAACGGGTCGGTGGGATGGAAGGGGGTGGGTCAGTATATTGGCCAGGTAGATCAGTGGGATGGTGGGTGGCTGGGTTAGTATATGGTGCAAGTGGGTCGGTGGGATGGCAGGGGGTGGGTGGGTCAGTATATGGGGCAGGCGGGTCGGTGGGGTGGCAGGGAGTGGGTGGGTCAGTATATGGGGTGGGTGGGTCAGTATAGGGGCCTGGCGGGTCAGTGTGGGGCTGAGTGGCTGGGTCAGAAGGTTGGCTGGCTGGCTGGGCAGGTGGGTGGGTTGGCAGCTGATTGGCCGGCCAGGTCGGGCAGCCGGGCTGCTCACAGTCTTTCTGGTGCTCCCGACAGGTCAGCACCGGAGCCTGGGCTCCAGCGTGTCTAAGGTGCAGAGCCTGAAGCTCGACACCAGCGTCTGGAGCAATGAGATTGTCCAGGTACAGAGACTGCCCTGCTCACCCCCACCCATGTGCTGCCACGGCCAGCGCCCACAAGGCAGAGCTGGCATTACAGAAATGTGTGTCACAGTCGGGGTCTGGGGTGGGGGGGCTGATCTTCCTGGGGATGTCCTGGCAGCGGGGAGAGGACTGAGAGCATTCCCCCAGGGAATCCCCTGTCCATCTCTGACACTCAGCCCCCTCCAGGGGCTTGCAATGTCCCCCCTCAACAACCCACAGAATCCCCCAGTGCTATCTCGCCCCCTTCCCCAGTGACTCTGCGCTTTCATTCAGCTGTTCATCATGCTGGGAAACGAGCGAGCGAACCGGTTCTGGGCTGCGTGCCTCCCGCCCTCTGAGGCCCTCTACCCAGACGCCAGCACGGAGCAGAGACAGGTCTTCATCACTCACAAATACCGCGACGGGCGGTACCGCCGCCCGCACCCCCGCTACCCTTCCCAGGATGACGTGCTGCAGGTAATCGGCAGACTGGGCTTGGATGGTCCTGGGGCAGTGGCACAGGCTCTGGAGAGCACAGTGAACTCCCTCACTGACCCAACGCTCCCTCCTGCACTTGTGGCAGGGGTTCAGAAGCCGTGGGGATGGGCAGGATAGACCTGGCCTTCTGTGTGGGCACACACACATACCTGCATTGCTCCCCCTCCTGCCCCTGAGCTGGCAGCCAGGTGTCCATGGACAGCGGGTGTGCCAAGGCTAGGGATCTGATCGTGTCTGTCGCCCCAGGCGCTCTGTGCTGCTGTGGCAGGGCCCGGCCTGCTGAAGACGATCCTGCATTTCTTCTCTGCCACTGAAGCCGGGATGGCAGCTGACACAGGGGGCTGCGACGGGTCGCATGGAACCGAGCTCTGGCGGACCCCTGAGAGCAGCTGGCATGGGAACCATCCAGGTAAAAGGAGATCCCAGAGCCCCCTACCCCACAGCAGTGGTGGGGGTAGCTTATCTGTCACTGCCCCCTCCCCTGCCCCTGCCCATTCTGGTCCTGCTGCCCTCAGCATTGGCAAAGTTGTGCCACCCTTTTTCCCATGGAATGTCAGGGGCATCAGAAGAGAACCGTGAGGCTGAGGCTCTGGCCAGAGCCAGTCATCCCAAGGGGCCAAGCCCACAGTTCTCCAGGTCCCGCAGGGGCCAGCTTTGTCATTATCCCACATTGTGCCCACCTTTTGAGCCATGGCAGACTGAGAGGGATGCCTGTGAGCCCCCTGTGTCCTGCACAGGGGACTCTCTGCTCCGCAGGCAACCCACCACCCCCGGAAACCCCCTGCCAACACAGAACTCCACCTCCCCTGGAACCCCACTGCCCCACATGGAATCCACCCTGCCCCACCTGGAATCTCCCAGTGTCACATGGAACCCACTGCTTTTGGAACACACCCCTTCCCCACACTTGGATCATTGGTCTCTATGCCATTGACCTTCCCAGGGTCACCGCCCAACCCCAGTGAGGTGGCAATGTTTCCATGGGGTCAAGGTAACCACAGGTTTTGCTCTGCTGCTCTCTGCAGTGTGTTGGGGAAGGGTCAACACATCTTTTGTAAAGGTAAATCATGCCTCTCCAATCTATTGGAATTCTTTGAGGGCATGAGTAAGCATGTGGACAACGTGGATCCAGTGGATATAGTGTACTTGGACTTTCAGAAAGCCTTTGACAAGGTCCTTCCCCAAAGGCTCTTAAGCAAAGTAAGCTGTCACAGGATAAGAGGGAAGGTCCTCTCATGGATCAGTAACTGGTTAAAAGACAGGAAACAGGGTGGGAATAAATGGTCAGTTTTCAGAATGGAGAAAGCTAAATAGTGGTGTCCCCCAGGGATCTGCACTGTGACCAATGCTGTTCAATATAAATAATCTGGAAAAAGGGGCAGACATGAGGTGGCAAAATTTGAAGACAATACAAAACTACTCAAGATAGTTAAGTGCAAAGCAGACTGCGAAGAGTTACAAAGGGACATCACAAAACTGTATAACTGGGAAACAAAATGTCAAATGAAATTTAATGTTGATAAATGCAAAGTAATACATATTGGAAAACATCATCCCAACTATACATATCAAAACGATGGGATCTAAATTAGCTGTTATCCCTCAAGAAAGAGATCTTGGAGTCATTGTGGATAGTTCTCTGAAATTTTCTGCTCATTGTGCAGCAGTAATCAAAAAAGCTAACAGAATGTTAGGAACCATAAGGAAAGGGATAGATGATAAGACAGTAAATATCATAATGCCACTATATAAATCCTACTCCTGGGGGAATTCTGCACCACTGCGCAAAATTTATGTCCCCCGCAGATTTCTTTGCTTCCCTGCAGAAAAATGACTTTCTGACAGGGAAGCAAAGGGAAGCCACAAGAGCTGTCATTCAACCCTCCCCAGCAGTATGTTTCAGGTGCCCAGGGCAGGCGGCAGAGAGGTAAATCACTGTGGGGCAGGGGGCGGGACTGAAGAAGACCCGACTGGTGGCTCCTACCCTGTGCCAGGCTCAGCTGCTAGTCCCGGCTAGGCTGGGGAGGATGGAACTTCCTCTTTCCCTGCACGGCATTCAGGGCCGTGTCAGACCCACCCCCAGATTTCTCTTCTGGCTGTAGGAAGCTCTGCAAACTCTCCCCCCAACCCCCGCCACACGCTTCCTGCGCCTATTGCTCCTGAGCTGCAGGGCGAGGTATCACTATACTGGGAGCTGCTCCCCCATCCACCCAATCCCCGTGCATACAGACTCCCTCACACCCAGAACCCCCTCTGATGAGCCCACTCCCCCTGCACCTGGACCACCCTGACAAGCCACCTACACCCGAATCCCCACCCTACCGAACCCCAACCAGCTGCACATGGATCCCAACCCCACTGAGCCCCACTCCCCCAGCATCTGGAACCCCCCACTGATCCCCCCACACCCAGACCCCCCCCCCCGCTGATCCCTAACCACCTTCACCTGGACCCCACTGCAGAGTCCTATTACCATTGCACCCAGAACCCTCCAACAAGCCCATGTGCATCCAGATCGCCCCCCTGCACCTGGATCCCCCACTGAGCCACCTGCACCCAGATTGCCCCACACAGAACCCTCTCAACCAGAGGTGGGCAAACTACAGCCCGCGGGCCACATCTGGCCATGGGACCATCCTGCCTGGCCTGTGAGCTCCTGGCCTGGGAGGCTCGCCCCCGGCCCCTCCCCTGTGTTCCCCCTTCCCCCCGCAGCCGCAGCTCACTGCTTCACCGGCGCAATGCTCTGGCTGGTGGAGCAGCGAGCTCCTGGGGCAGCACAGATGCAGAGTCCGAGCCTGACCCGGTGCTCTATGCTGCATGGTGCATGGCTGGCTCCAGCCAGACGGCGTGGCTGCCTGTCCTGGTGCGCCGCCAGCCACCGGTGCTCCAGGGAGCGCGGTAAGGAGGCAGGGAGCAGGAAGGGTTGGCTAGAGGGCACGGGAGTTTGGGGGTGGTGGTCAGGGGACAGGGGTGTGGATGGGGAAGTCAGAGGGTGGGGAACAGGGTGGTTGAATGGGGGCAAGGGTCCCAGGGGGGCAGTCCGGAAGGAGAAGGGGGTTGGATGGGGCAGTGGGGAGCAGTCAGGGGCAGGGATTCCGGGGGCAGTCAGGGGACAGGGACAAGGGGTGGTTGGATGTGGCAGGGGTCCCGGGGGGGCAGTCAGGAAGGGGGGGGGGTTTGATGGGGTGGCTGGGGGGCAGTTAGGGGTGGGGAGTCCGGGGGCGGTCAGGGGATGGAGAGCGAGGGGTGGATGGGGTAGGGGTCTCCGGGGGGCCGTCAGGGAACAGGGGGATTGGATGGGGCAGGAGTACCAAGGGGGCTGTCAGGGGGCGAGAACCGGGGGGGTCAGATGGGGGCAGGGGCCAGGCCATGCTTGGCTGTTTGGGGAGGCACAGCCTCCCCCAACTGGCCCTCCATACAATTTCAGAAACCCGATGCGGCCCTCAGGCCAAAAAGTTTGCCCGCCCCTGCTCTCAACCCACACCTGGATCCTCCCACACTAAACCCCTCCACACTTGGATCCTGCTTTGCTGAGCCTGCCTGCCCATACCTGGTGCACCTGGCATGGAGGGGCAGGGCCCTGGGATGTTTCTGGAGCAGGCCCAGTCCTTGTGCTGTGTCAGGATTGGGTGCAGCCTCGCCACTGAGTCCGCGTCCCGAGGGGGAGCTGCACAGTGATCTCCCACCTCAGCGCAGCCAGTAGCCTGTGCTCCCCAATGCCATGCTGGAGCCTTCACATTTATTTGACAGATAACATTTGTAGAATTTTAAAATATTGTGAGCATAATTTTTAATATTTTTGTGCAGAATGCCCTCAGGAGTAAAATCCATGGTACGCCCACACCTTGAATACTGCATGCAATTCTGGTCACAGTCTGGTCACTAGATGTGACTAGACTGTCACTAGATGTGCTGGGATACCATTGAAAACAAACCCCCCTGCCAGAGAAGGCTTCCCTCCACTCTTGTCTTACTGAGTAAGACACTCCAGTCAGTTACAGCACAGACCAAGAGCTTGGGCCACGCCCCCCTGCTGTTCACTGAAACTGAGATCCACTCAGCTCAGTAGTTTCTTAGTTAAAAGAGACTTTCCCAGCCCCCAGTATTCAGTCTTTCTGGGAGCCTAAACCCCAAATGAATTCATTTTACTCTGTATAAATCTTATACAGTATAAACTCATAAATTGTCCGCCCTCTATAACACTAATAGAGAGATATGCACAGCTGCTTGCTCCCCCAAGTATTAGTCACTAACTCTGGGTTCAATAATAAGCAAAAGTGATTTTATTAAGTATAAAAAGTAGGATTTAAGTGATTCCAAATAATAGAACAAAGTAAGTTACCAAAAAAAAAAACAAAACAAAACACACAAGTCTAAGACTAATACATTAAGAAACTGCATACAGTAACTCCCCACTTAACGTCCTCTCGCTTAACGTTGTTTCAATCTTATGTCACTGCTCAATTACAGAATATGCTCCATTTAAAGTTGTGCAATGCTTCGCTATAACGTCGTTTGGCAGCCTGCTTTGTCCACAGCTGGCTGCCCCCCATCAGCTCCCCTGCACCCTCCCACTCCTCATCCCGCTTCCTGCCCGCGGCAATCAGCTGGCTTGCGGCGTTCAGGAGGGAGGGGGGAGAGTGAGGACACAGCGCTTAGGCTCCCCTCCCCCGCCACCTCTTGAACACCACAAACCAGCTGATTGCTGCGGGCAGGAGGCAGGAGACGGAGGGGGAGAGGCTGCATACCGCGTCCTCGCTCCTCCCCCATCCCTCCTGCCCCCTGAACATCCCAAGCCAGCTGATTGCCACGGGCAGGAGGCAGGGGAGGGAGGGGGGAGGAGCGAGGATGCGGCATGCGGAGTAAAGGGGGAGGAGGAGAGGAAGAAGAGGGGGGTTAAGGGTGGGGACTTGGGGGAAGGGGTGGAGTAGGCGGGCCGAGGGTTTAGCCCCCTGCCTCTGGTGCTTGCAGAGTAGGGGAAGCTGCCCCTACGCAACGTGCTTCTCCTAGCCTACAGCACCTTCTGCCTCCTTGCCTGCCTCACTGTCTGCAGTGCCAGTGGGCTGTGCCTGTGTGGGGTAAGGCGGGGGCCCCTCCCAACTATAGTACTGGACTGTACTGTAGGGCAAAAAAAAATTCCCTGGAACCTAACCCCCCCGCCATTTACATTCATTCTTACGGGGAAATTGGATTCACTTAACATCATTTCACTTAAAGTTGCATTTTTCAGGACCATAACTACAGCGTTAAGTGAGGAGTTACTGTACAGGTAAATCTCACCCTCAGAGATGTTCCAATAAGCTTCTTTCACAGACTGGACTCCTTCCTAGTTTGGGTCCAGCAATCACTCACACCCCTGTAGTTACTGTCCTTTGTTCCAGTTTCTTTCAGGCATCTCTTGAGGGTGGAGAGGCTATCTCTTAAGCCAGCTGAAGACAAAATGGAGAGGCTTCCAGGGCCTTTTATATTCTCTCCTTGTGGGCGGAAACCCTTTTTGTTCTCTTGTGCAAAATCACAGCAACAAGATGGACTTTTTAGCCACCTGGGCAAGTCCCATGTCCATGAATGATTCAGCTTTTTGCAGGCCAACGCCGTTGTATACATGTTAGTTTGAACGTTCCCAGAAAAGCTCAGATATGGATTGGCATCTCCAAAAGTCCATTGTCAGTTAAGTGTTTCTTGATTGGGCACTTACTGAGAATAGTCCTTTCTCAAGAAGCTGACCAAATGCTTCACTGAGGCTACTTAGAATCAAACACATTAAGAGACCAGTACATAGCCAATATTCATAACTTCAACTACAAAAATGATACACACATACAGATAGCATAATCATAACCTGCAAACTATAACCTTTCCATAGACACCCCACTTGACCTCCTCTGTACAAGACCTGGTGCCAGCATAGGACCCTGGTTGCAACAATGATCTGTATGGTCACAGTTCATGTCAATAACGTCGCACCCAGTATGGCCGTTCTTAGGTTATTGTGTTTGGCAGGGAGCCCCAGCGCACAGAAGCCAAGTCTGGAAGGGGTCTACAATGAGATCACCCAGCCCGTGGTGCACAGTGGCTACCTCTACAAGGCACCAGCCCTCTCCAAGCTCTCCGGCACCAGGAAGAGCAGAGATGGTAGGTATGGGCCAGGTCCCATGGTGGCTAGGATGGAGAGAGGCTGCTTGGTACGTCAGGGACCTGCTCTTGCTGACAGTGTGTTCCCTGCAGAACTGCACCGCGTCTGGTGCTCCCTGGAGAAGTCTCTCCTCTTTTATGAGACTGACAAATGTGCTGAGTCAGTGGGGAAGGTTGAGCTGGCTGACATGGTCTCGCTGGGCGTGAGCAGAGCAGATGAACTGGCCAGTACTGGACCTCCGGACAGGTACCTTGCCCCGAGGGGACATGCCCCTTCCCCGTCCACACCCCGGCACATGCCCACCTTCTCCCACCTCAGTCGGCACCCTGGCTGGAGCACAGTCAGGTTACTCCCCGAAATCCCCCAGGATGCAGTCCATTGTTGGGGCCCCCATGTGGCAAGCGGATCAGAGGCAGCCAGACCCCCAGGCACTGGGTGCAGGCAGTGGGTTGGGCATGGGGCTGCCCTGCAGGGAGAGGCAGGCAACCACCTTGGGGTCCAAGCAGTTCTGCGGACATGCACTGGGGAGGGAGGGAGATTAGCAGTGAAGGGGCACTATGCCCTTATGCTGAAGGGGCTGTGGTGCAGGGGTCAGGCTTGCTGAGTCCCTGCAGCCAGCTCCCTGCTTCTCCATAGCCCGGCCCTCTGAGTTCGCCCCACTGGGCCCAAACCCTGACTGCTCGGGTCTGCTGCTTGGTGCTGCAGATGTCCCAGTGAAGGCTACCTAGTGACCCTAGGCCCCCTGCTTCTGCTGCCTGGGGAAGTTGTGCTCTGGCTCCTGTGTGTGGGGAGGCAGCTAAAGCTGGGCCATTTGGAAGGGCCTGCTGCCCTCCGGCCACCTGCTGGCCTTGCGCCCTGGGCCTAGCGAGCCCCATGAGCAGGGCCAGTCCTCAGGGCCTTGGCCTCCATGCAGCAGAGCTCAGTACGGCGCAGCCTCAGGAAGGGTCACTTTCACTGCTGAACCAGAGTGCAAGGGCTGTGGTGGGCAGGGCACTGGGCTGCTGTGGGAGCCCTGCCCCCCTCATGCTTTTGCCTTCGTCTACAGGTTTCGCTTCGCTTTGGAGCTCTTCCTGAGCGGTGACAAAGTGCAGCAGCTGGGAGCTGATGGGCCAGACACCCTGCAGGCCTGGGCCAGCGCCATCGGCAAGGTGTGTGACAGTCACCCAGGGCACAGGCCCAGTGTGGCACCGCGCCCAGCAGTACCAGCCTCTTCCATGGGCCAGGCTGGGAAGCAGCTGCTGAGAGCTGCAGCACTAACTTGCCTCATCTCCCTGGCATGACAGACCCCCCCCCCACATTGGCATGCTGCTGGCGGGGGTGTGTGTGCAGGATCCAATCAGCATCCCTCCTGCCTGCCACATGGGGCATAGCCCTCCGCCCTGGCACTGCCCCTTTACACACACACACGCAGGGTATAGTGTTCTGCCTGGTTCCATCCACAATGCAGGGCATAGTCCTTCGCCCAGTTCCTGTCCCCACCCGCAGCCACCCAACCTGGGGTACAGCCCTCTGTGATGCCCTCACCCTGCGCTCAGCCTGGATCTAACCGGTCTCTCCATCCCATGCAGTGGTTCACACCGCTCAGCTGTCACTGCCTGCTGGGCTACGAGTTCCAGAGAGTGGGGCGGTTGCACTACAGATCCATGCTCAGTCCTGAGCAGTGGCTGCAGGGCTTCTTCATTCTGCAGAAAGCCCACCTGTTCTTCTGCCCAGGGGAGGAGGGCGCAGCCGAGGACAGCATCAACCTCCGGAGGCTGCAGGAGCTCAGTGAGTACAGCCTTTGCCCGTCCCAACTGTGGGAAACAGCAGCTGTGCCCCACCCCAGAGGGACTGCATTGCGGTGCTGGGTCAGTGAGCCCTGTGCTGTGTGGCCGAGCGCTGTTCACTACCAGCCATGCCCCATCCCAGCGGTGCTGCATTCCAGTGCTGGGTCAGCGATTGCATGTACACAGTATGTAAAGCTTCGGGGATCCTTCTAGCTGCCCTGGGGGGCCCAGTGAGGGCCCAGCACAGCTCCCAAGGTCTCTCCCTGGCCCCTGGGTGGGATTTGCGTCTAAAGTCTCCATTTGCTCCTGTGCAGGTGTGGTGCCCCTCACTGAGACTCCTGAGAAGAAGGAGGTGCTGATCCTGGTGGAGATGGGGAGGTGAGCTCTGCCAGGACATGACACAGATGGGCAGCACCTCCTGCCTGCAAGGAGGTGTTACTGGCCCAGGGTCTGGACAGACTAAGCCTGGGGATGAATAAACATACAGACAGCCTGGTCAGTGGACTCCCAGGGAGCGGAGTCTGGGCACAGCTCGGGGAGAGGAGTCTGCCTGAGCCCACATGGGGGCGGGCAGGATCTAATCCTTGCCCCGGGACGGGAGCAGTGCTGTGTTTGCTGGGCCAGCGCAGGCTGAACAGCCCCGCAGTGGGGCCCGTCACCACGGGGGGCACCCTGAGACTCAGCCTAGATTTTCCTTTTGTCTAATTCCCCACATTGCTCTTAACCCCACTGGGATTAGCTGATGTGGGCCTAGGAGGCTACGCTCCAAGCTACGCCCCCCGGGTCTCCCCTAAATGTCTGCCCTGCCCCCTGAGGCTCGGGCGGGGGCAGTGCCTATGGACAGGTCTGTGTCTGGCGGAGGAGCCAGGCTCTTGGGCCAGCCAGCTCTCCCGTGCCTGCACCAGGGCAATGGGGCATGCCGGGGGCAGGAAGGGAGCTGGGGGTGCTGTGGGAGTCAGGCCCTGTGCTGTGTCCCCAGCTGTGTTTCACCTCCCGCTCTCTGCCCTGTTGTAACGATGCTGGCTTTGGTGGGACCCAACTGAGAGTGCCAATTCAGGACAAATTGCTTAAAGCAGGGTAGTTACAGCCCAAGGCTGGGGTTCCTTTGCACACCAAGGCAAACCAAACCAGCCAAAGGGAGAGGACTTTGGTTTTACCCCACTGGCTAACCACAAGTCACACAAGCAATTCCCTTAGACACTCCAGTTTCCTAGTATCACCACCAGTGCCACTCGTTATGGGGACAAATGGTTATGAAAAGCAATACCTCAGTAAAAGGAAAAAGGTTCTCCCGATCCCAAAGGACCAAGCCCCAGACCCAGCTCAATATACAAATCAGATCTTATCCACAAATCACGCTGTTTCCAATCCTATAGAATCTAAAATCTAAATGTTTATTTATAAAAAGGAAGAAATATAGATGAGAGCTAGAATTGGTTAAATGGAATCAATTACATACAGTCATGGCAAAGTTCTTGGTTCAGGCTTGCAGCAGTGATAGAATAAACTGCAGGTTCAAATCAAGTCTCTGGAGTACATCCACAACTGGGATGGGTCATTCAGTCCTTTGTTCAGAGCTTCAGTTTGTAGCAAAGGCCCTCCAGAGGTAAGAAGCAGGATTGAAGACAAGATGGAGATGAGGCAGCTGCCTTTTTTAGTCTCTTCCAGGTGTAAGAACACCTCTTTGTTCTTACTGTGGAAAATTACAGCAAAATGGAGTTTGGAGTCACATGGGCAAGTCACATATCCATGTATGACTCAGTTCTTTAGAGGCGGCAGCCGTTGCTCACATGCTATCTTGAACGTCCCCAGGAAGACTTTTTATGGGGATTGGAGTCTTCCAAGGCCCATTGTCAGTTAAGTGTTTCTTGATTGGACATTTAGTTTGCAAATTCCTTTCTCAAGAAGCTGGCCAAATGCTTTACTAAGGCTACTTCAGAATCAAAACACACTGATATACAAGTACATAGCCAATATTCATAGCTTCAGCTACAAAAATGAGACACACATACAGATAGCATAATCATAATTAGCAAATCATAATCTTTCCATAGACACCTTTGTACAATATTTGCTGCAAATATATAACAGTGGTTGCACCAATCATCTATGCGGTCACAGGTTATATTAATAACGTCACACCTGTCCTCAGGACCTTTTACCTGCAGGGGGTGTCGCGGATGGACTTTGCAGCATGGTGCACGGACATCCAGGCCTCGGCAGGGGGACGGGGCAACGCCCTGCGCGACCAGCAGCTCAGCAGGAGCGACATCCCCATCCTTGTGGACAGCTGCATTGCCTTCATTACCCAATACGGTGAGCCCCTCTGCTCATGGCCTGGCACCTCCTGCTGGGTACTGGCAGGGCTGCCAGGAGCCCTGTGCCGCGTTCTCCTGTGAGGCAGGTGGCATCGCCTCAGGGGGGAGTGCAGAGCTGCCCACTTGTCCATCAGGCATCTCCCGAGTTGGTATGGGGCACCCACTGGGAGCAGGCTGCAAGGGCATACTCCCATCTACCTCCCCCCATTTCCTACCCCCCCTCATACACACACTGATCAGGGCCTGTGAGGGTACGCTCTGAGCTACCCCCGACCCCCACAAACACACTGATCTGGCCCTGCGAGGATACACTCCGAGCTACACACACTGATCAGGGCCTGCAAAGGTACACTCTGAGTTCCCACACACACATACTGATCTGGGCCTTGGAGGGCACTCTATGATCTACCTGCTTACACCACCCCCAACCACCGCAGACACACACTGAGTGATCTAGAGCTGGGAGGGCACACCCTGGGCTCCCCATTAGTCCGCTACCTGCGCCACCCCTGCATTGGTGGTGCTGATCCGGGCTCCCCCTTTAGCACGCGGCTCCCATGACATGGTCTCTCTCTTGCTCTGCCCGCAGGGCTGCGACATGAAGGCATTTACCGGAAGAATGGGGCCAAGTCCCGGATCAAGGTGCTGATGGAGCAGTTCCGCAGGGATGCCCGCAACGTCAAGCTGCGCATCAGTGACAACTTCATCGAGGATGTGACCGACGTGCTGAAGAGATTCTTCCGGGAGCTCGAGGACCCTGTCTTCACCTCAGAGCTGCACCCCCAGTGGAAGGAGGCTGCGGGTACCCATCTCCTTGCTGTCCCCCGACCCTCACCATGCAGCAGCTGTTCTCTGCCTTGGGCTCCCTCTCACCCTGATGCCCCTTCTCCTGCCACCAACCACATGCCAGGAACAGACCTAGGCCAGCCCAGTGCTGAGCTCCGCTGGTGCGGGGCGCTCTGGGCCCCATTCTCCCCTGCCCCTGGCTCCATCATTTGCGCCAATGCACAGAGGGTGGGAATCATGCCAGTCTGACCTGGAGCACTGGCCCCACGAGGGGATGGGTGATTGGTGTGAGTGTGGGTAAGTTGGGGCACAGCTCCCTGCCAGTCTGTGCATGGCCTGGGGCTAGCGGCTCATGCCTGGTGATGGTAGTTGTGCCTTTGCGCAGTGTTGTGTTTGTGACGGTCTGCTTCCTCCAGCAATAGCCCTGAAGTCCCAACGGCTGGAGCGCTACAAGGAGTTGATCAACCGCCTGCCCCGCCTCAACCGCAGGACACTGGCTGCTCTGATTGGTCACCTCTACCGGTCAGTCTGTCCCTCCTTGGGCAGTGTGCATATGTCACTTCTTCAGGGAACAGCATGGTCCAGGAAATCGGGGGGGTGTCACCAGCTGACATGGTTCAGTCCAGACATGCTGTGTCCACTGTCTGCCCCCTTCACTTCCCACTCAGCTTCAGGGTCTCTGGGTCCCCCGGGGATACGGAGAGGCCAGTGCCAGCGGGGGGTGATCCAGGGATATTTGACAAATGGCCCTGGGACACCCCCCTGTCTCTGAGCCATATAGAAAGGCTGGGAGGACCATGCAGTAAGCCTGGGGCTGGGCCTTCCCTCTGGCAGCAAAAAAATGGCAAGCAATTGTACAAATGAAGGTGACTTGTCTGCATTTCTCAGAGATCGGCACAGACCAGCTTACAGGGTTAGCATTCTGTAATCTTCGTGAGGTTTTTTCCTCCTTTCTCCCCAGTTGTTATCTTCTGGTTCCATTTTGCCAGAAAATGATGGATGTCCCACAGTTGGGGCTTCACACTTTCATCTTCTTTCCATCTTCCTTTTATTACTTTGTAACTTTTCAAAACTTTCCTGATGCCAGAGGAATCACGGAGCAGCCAGATACCAGTCAATTCTGCCCTTTGCTGCTATGTGACTTTTCTCAAGGTGGAAATGTTACAATGAACACAGAGAGAAATTGGAGGAAGTAGGGGAAACGCACTCCGAGGCCATTGCACGTTCAAGTGCATTCAGTGACCAAAAGGGGGAACAAAAGGCCAAAAACTTGACATTCAAAGTGTTGAAATTAAAGTTTTTAATTTTATGTTTTGATGAGAAAAGTGGAAAATTTCATAACCCTGTGACCTCTTTTTTTTCATGGAAGTTAGAAAAAGGTTTAGAACAAGAAGTTCTGCCTGACTCCAGCAGCTGGGTGGGTGGTCCTGAACGGCCCAGCCTCGTCCCATGCTGGAGCTGCTGGGCACACGCTCAGAACTCTCTCTCTCTCTCTCTCTCTCTCTGCCCCGGCTTGCAGCGTGCAGAAATGTGCTGACTTCAATCAGATGAACACCAAGAACCTGTCACTGCTCTTTGCTCCCAGCCTTTTCCAGACAGATGGCAAAGGGGATGAGGTCAAGGTGATGGAGGACCTGATTGACAACTACGTCCGCATTTTCAACGTAAGCCCCCCACTCGCCCTGCCTCCCCCAGCACTGTCTCCTCTCCCTCCTGCACCTCACGTCCCTTCTCTTGCCCGCTAGATTGACGAGGACCAGGTGTCGCAGATGGATCTAGAGAACAGCCTCATCACCACCTGGAGGGATGTGCAGGTACTCGCTCCATGCACTCCCCATATCTTGGATCCTGCTGCTGATTTGTCCATCGGCCTCTGCCTGGGCCCATGGACATCGGTGAGCTTCCATGGTGGAGGCAGACAGCTGGAGAGCAGCCCAGCACAGGCCCCTAGCTCAGGCGTGGGCAAACTACGGCCCGCAGGCCGGATCCGGCCCCTCAGGACTTTGGATCCGGCCCATGGGATTGCCCCCCGTGGTGCTGCAGGCCCTGCGCCACTCTCAGAATTGGCCGGCACCACGTCCCTGCGGCCCCGGGGGAGGAGGGAGGGCAGAGGGCTCTGTGCGTTGCCCTTGCCACGTGGTGCTGGCCGCTTCTGAGAGGGGGCTGCTTCCCAGAGCAGCGTGGCATGGGGCCAGGGCAGGCATGCAGGGAGCCTGCCCTGGCCCCGGTGCACACCGCTGCCACCCTGAAGCTGCTTTAAGCTGGAGCCCGAACCCCTCCTGCAGCCCAACTCCCTGCCCTGAGCCCCCTGTCGCACCCCACACCCCTCCTTCACCCAACCCCCTGCCCTGAGTTCCCTCCCACAGTCTGCACCCCTCCTACACCCCTGCCCTGAGACCCATCCTGCACTCTGCACCCCTCCTTCACCCCAACCCCCTTCCCTGGGTCCCCTCATACACCCCGCACCTACTCTGCCCCAATCCCTTGCCCTGAGCCCGTTCCTGCGCACTGCACCCACACCCCGCACTCCCTCCCGCATGCCCACCCCCTGCCCCAGCCCTGCATACAATTTCCCCACCCAGATGTGGCCCTTGGCCCAAAAATTTTGCCCACCCCTGCCATAGCTGCAAGTCCTGCTGTCCCTGCATGGATCCCAGCTCCAGCATGGGCTGCCTTAGCCACACAATGGGCCCTGTGTTCGCTCTGCAATGAGATAATTTCTTACGAAGCTTCCCCAGGAACAGGAAAGGGCCCTGCCTCCCCCCATCGCCCTGCCCCAGGCCCTCGCTCTCCTGGTCCCTCTCCCAGGTGGGTGGGGCCCCCAACCTGCTCTGTAACCCCCACCCTTCTCACCCCCGGCACCGGTCACAGCATGCAGCCACTCTGGACGCAAGCAGCCCCTTCCTCAGCTCCCTGCAGGCAGATGCTGAGAGCTGCTGGCTCAGACGCACCGATGCCAGCCTCCCAGTCCATCACTTCGCCCAGGCTTTGCCCACCCTCTGCCATCTCTCCCCGCAGCTCTCACAGGCTGGAGATCTCATCATTGAGGTTTACCTGGAGCAGAAGCTGCCCGACTGCTGTGTCACCCTGAAGGTGAGTGAGTATGTCTTGGCTGCAGCCATGGCTCAGGCAGGGCAGCTGCATCGCCCACCCACAGTGTACCGGCCTCGCTGTCCGCTGGGAGGGAACCTTCAGGGGGCCGGAGCTGCCCTGCAGGGTGCGGAGATCATAAAATCATAGAATATCAGGGTTGGAAAGGACCTCAGGAGGTCATCTAGTCCGACCCCCTGCTCAAAGCAGGACCAATCCCCAACTAAATCATCCCAGCCAGGGCTTTGTCAAGCCTGACCTTAAAAACCTCTAAGGAAGGAGATTCCACCACCTCCCTAGGTAACACATTCCAGTGCTTCACCACCCTCCTAGTGAAATAGTGTGTCCTAATATCCAACCTATACCTCCCCCGCTGCAACTTGAGACCATTGCTCCTTGTTCTGTCATCTGCTACCACTGAGAACAGTCTAGACCATCCTCTTTGGAACCCCCTTTCATGTAGTTGAAAGCAGCTATCAAACCCCCCTGATTCTTCTCTTCTGCAGACTAAATAATCCCAGTTCCCTCAGCCTCTCCTCATAAGTCATGGGTTCCAGCCCCTTAATAATTTTTGTTGCCCTCCGCTGGACACTTTCCAATTTATCCACATCCTTCTTGTAGTGTGGGGCACAAAACTGGACACAGTTCTCCAGATGAGGTCTCACCAGTGCCGAATCTGCTGGCAATGCTCATACTTATATAGCCCAAAATTCTGTTAGCCTTCTTGGCAACAAGGGCACAGTGTTGACTCCTATCCAGTTTCCCGTCCACTGTAACCCGTCGGTCCTTTTCTGCAGAACTGCTGCCTAGCCATTCGGTCCCTAGTCTGTAGCGGTGCATGGGATTCTTCCATCCTAAGTGCAGGACTCTGCACTTGTCCTTGTTGAACCTCATCAGATTTCTTTTGGCCCAATTCTCTAATTTGTCTAGGTCCCTCTATCCTATTCCTACCCGCCAGCGTATCTACCACTCCTCCCAGTTTAGTGTCACCTGCAAACTTGCTGAGGGTGCAATCCACGCCATCCTCCAGATCATTAATGATGATATTAAACAAAACCAGCCCCAGGACTGACCCTTGTGGCATTCCGCTTGATACTGGCTGCCAACTAGACATGGAGCCATTGATCACGACCCATTGAGACGATCTAGCCAGCTTTCTATCCACCTTATAGTCCATTCATCCAGCCCATACTTCTTTAAATTGCTGGCAAGAATACTGTGGGAGACCGTATCAAAAGCTTTGCTAAAGTCAAGGAATAACACATCCACAGAGCCAGTTATCTCATCATAGAAGGCAATTAGATTAGTCAGGCATGACTTTCCCTTGATGAATTCACGCTGGCTGTTCCTGATCACTTTCCTCTCCTCGGAGTGCTTCAAAATTGATTCCTTGAGGACTTGCTCCATGATTTTTCCAGGGACTGAGGTGAGGCTGACTGGCCTGTAGATCCTCCTCCTTCCCTTTTTTAAAGATGGGCACTACATTAGCCTTTTTCCAGTCATCTGAGATCTCCCCCGATCGCTATGAGTTTTCAAAGATAATGGCCAATGGCTCTGCACTCACATCCGCCAACTCCTTTAGCACTCTCGGATGCAGCGCATCTAGCCCCATGGACTTGTGCTCGTCCAGCTTTTCTAAATAGTCCTGAACCACTTCTTTCTCCACAGAGGGCTGGTCACCTCCTCCCCATACTGTGCTGCCCAGTGCAGTAGTCTGGGAGCTGACTTTGTTCGTGAAGACAGAGGCAAAAAAAGCATTGAGTACATTAGCTTTTTCCACATCCTCTGTCACTAGGTTTCCTCCCACATTCAGTAAGGGTCCCACACTTTCCCTGACCACTTTCTTGTTGCTAACATACCTGTAGAAACCCTTCTTGTTACCCTTAACAAGCTGCAACTCCAAGTGTGATTTGGCCTTCCTGATTTCACTCCTGCATGCCTGAGCAATATTTTTATACTCCTCCCTAGTCATTTGTCCAAGCTTCCACTTCTTGTAAGCTTCTTTTTTGTGTTTAAGATCAGCGAGGATTTCACTGTTAAGCCAAGCTGGTCACCTGCCGTATTTACTATTCTTTCTACACATCGGGATGGTTTGTTCCTGCAACCTCAATAAGGATTCTTTAAAATACAGACAGTTCTCCTGGACTCCTTTCCCCCTCATGTTATTCTCCCAGGGGATCCTGCCCATCAGTTCCCTGAGGGAGTCAGTCTGCTTTTCTGAAGTCCAGGGTCCGCCTGGGCGCGCCACTCTCTTGCTAATTCCCATCCTGCTGCCAACAGACTCGGTGGTGCCTAGAGGGCTCAGGCCAGTCCTTGGCCTGGGATGGGGACTGGGCACGAGCTGATCTCTGCGCTCCCCATAGGTGTCGCCTACCATGACAGCGGAGGAGCTGACCAATCAGGTACTGGAGATGCGCAACGTGTCAGCGAGCCTGGACATCTGGCTGACCTTTGAGGCCCTGGAGAATGGGGAGCTGGGTGAGTGACGGAGGCTCCTCTCCACTGTGGGGGCTGGGGGATGGCTGGGTGACAGGGGCATTTCTCCATTGGGGGAGCAGGGGCTAGCTGAGTAATGGGGGTGCTTCTCCACTGGGAGGGCTGGGGGTTGGCTGGGTGACGGGGGCATCTCTCCATTGGGGGTGGGGGCTGGCTGAGTGACAGGGGTGCTTCTCCATTGGGGGGCTGGCTGGGTGACGGGAGTGTTATCTATCTATTAGGATGGGGGGCCAGGTGAGTAGCGGGGGTGGCACCTCACCATGGGGGCAGGGGCTCGGTGAGTGGCGGTGGAGACGGGGAGGGATGGGGATGGCCTTTCATCATTGGAGTGGGGGCTGAATGGGGACAGCACTTCTCCATGGGAATGGGGGTGGTCGCTTACCATTGTGGGTGGATGCTGGGCGGAGGCCCATAGGGCTGTGGGGGGAGGAAGACTGGACCATTCCATCCATGCAGCGCTCACACTTTGGATCCCCTCTCCCTGCCTACACAGCCCCAGATGCTGCGGAGGCAGGGGGTGCCCACGCCTTCTGACAGCCCCGCGCCCTGGCACAGCAGGGCAGCACCGGCCCTGTCTGAGCTGTGGTGGGCCTGGCCCTGCTGTGGGAGCTGGACCCTCCCTGGCCTCAGGGCCCAGGGCAGTTCCTCTGCTGCCCGGGGTGCAAACGGCCTCCTTTCCTCTCCCTAGAGCGCCCCCTACACCCCAAGGAGAAGGTCCTGGAGCAGGCTCTGCAGTGGTGTAAGCTGCCTGAGCCCAGTACCGCCTACCTGTTGGTGAGGAAGGTTCCCATTGGAGAAGGCAGCTGTCTCTTCACAGGTAAGCGCCACCTGCCATGGCTGGGCTGCAAGGCCCTGCATGAGCCCATGGCCATTCCTGCAGAATGGGGTGCAGCACACGCAGCAAGGCCAGCTCCTGCTGCCCATGGCTCCAGTCCAGCCCTGGTCCCAGCTCCCCCTGCCCATGACCCCAGTCCGGCTCTGGCCCTGGCCCCGGCCCCAGCTTCCCCTGACCATGGCCTCTGTCAGGCCCTTCCTTACCCATGGCTCTGGCCCTTGGCCCTTGGCCCTGGCCTGGCCCAGCCCAGTATTGGAACCCAGAACAGTGGCACTGGCTGGTCCCCATGGCCCGCACAGTCTGTGGCCTGTGCTGAGGCTGCCTG
Organism: Natator depressus; assembly: GCF_965152275.1. Lineage (NCBI taxonomy): Eukaryota > Metazoa > Chordata > Testudines > Cheloniidae > Natator > Natator depressus. Next base: position 38,211,171 of record NC_134241.1, on the reverse strand, counting down.
CAGGGGGGCAGTCAGTGCCTGTTGTGTGACGCAGGTTGCAGGCTGGGAGTGCACAGGTCGCTGAGTGAGCTGTGTTGCCACGGCCTCAGGCTGGGCCAGTCCTCACACCCTGGAGGTGAAAAGAGACTTGTCCTGTTAGTGACGCTCAGAGCCAGCCAGGGCTGTGAACCAGCGACTCCCGCAGGGAAACCAGGGGGACAGAGCCAGGGCGAGGGGGGCCTTGATCCCAGGGCCTCGGGATCCCCCTTCCCGCAGCCTCTGCTCCTATTGTCTGACACACCCCCCCGCTCCTACTGTTTGCCCCCCACTATTGTCTGACACACCCCCCAACCCCTTGCGCTCCTAATCCCCATCCCCAGCCTGCTCCTGCCCTGCCCAGGCCCTCTCTCTGGGTGCCCAGGATATTCCTCACCCCCTTGTTCTCCCCTGTCGTGCAGGTGCCAAGCGCAAGAGCCCCAAGTGTGGGGTGCTGAAGTGTCGGGAGGAGCCCCCCAAACTCCTGGGCTGCAAGTTTCAGGAGCGATACTTCGTCATCCAGGATCACAAGCTGCTGCTGCTGAAGGAGAAAAGGGTAAAGCAGGACCCAGACCTGGCCCTCCGGGGCAGCCCAGACACATGGTCAGTGCTGGGCTAGGAGGGGGCCTGCCACGGCCCCTGGGATCAGGGCCCCACTCTCCTGTGGTGGAAAGCTCTCCCAGAGATTGGGCAGCCAGGCCAACGCCTGCCCTGCCTCCAGCCACAGGAATGGGGCGTGCAGTCCGGGGGGAGGGGCTGCCAGACCAGGCTCTGAGGGGCGGCCGTTCGACCAGCTCATGTCAAGGGAAGGTTCTGGATTCTCTCTGTGCCCCTCACACACCCCAAGTCTTGGGGCCCTTTCCCTCTGTGCAGGGTGGGGAGCTCTGTCACATCCCTGGGGCAGGTGCGGATAGGAGGCCTCAGAGAGAGGAAGAGAGGGGTGCCAGCAAGGCCGGAAGGGCTGGGCTAGTGTGGGAGGGGTGCTGGCAGAGAGTGGAGTGCAGGGCTGGGGGAGGGGAGCCGGCAGAAAGGGGAGGGCAGGGTGGGGCCAGGGGAGGGGAGGGCAGGGCAGGGCTGGGGGGATGGGGAGTGTCCATGGGCGGGGCTGATTGTCTGTCTGGCTCTCGCTTCCCAGAGTGCCCGGCCAGAGCGGGAGTGGCCCCTCGACATGGCCAAGGTTTACATGGGGATTCGGAAGAAGCTGAAGCCGCCGTCCCAGTAAGAGTTGGGCTCCGGGGTGCAGGAGCCTTTTGAGCGGTAACACCTGCCCTGACGGTAACCTCCCCGCACCCTCTGCCCAGAGCCGGCCCCAGCACTGTGCCTAGCCTCTGCCAGCACCCCCACTTCCTGGCCCCGTTTGCCTGGCGCTACCCCTAACCCTACCCCAGACTTGTCCTACAGCTCAGGGCGTGACCTCCACCAGGTGGAGCTCTGATTCAACCCCCCTTGTGCTAGGCGAGCTCTAATCCCATCGCCCAGCTGCAGTGCCCCAGCCCCAAGCCTCAGCTCCAGAACCAACCTTGTAGGGACCTGCCAGTCTGCCCCAGCTCAGACACTGCAACCCCCAGTTCAAACCCCGCCCCCCAACTGAGCTCTGGCTCTAGTGCCTGCCCTGGCCTGACTGTGCCTTGTGTCCCTCTGCTCTAGGTGGGGATTCACTCTGATCCTGGACAAGCAGCAGCTGTGAGTATCCCGTGGGGTCCCCTCGCCCCAGGGACACAGGACGCCAGGGTCCCTGTAGCCATGGCCTGCTGCTCGGCATCCCCAGCTCTAGTCAGGTCATCGGGATCCCCCTTCCCCCAGCCCTGGCAACTAGGGGTCAGGAACCTGACTTGGGGAGCTGGAAGCTGAGAGCACCCAGGCAGGGGCGCAGTGACATGGAGTCACAGCACAGGCCGGGCTTGGGCACTTAGAGGGTGCGGCAGTGGGAGTGTCTGGCTCTCACCAGGCCCCAGTGGTTATTGAGGCCGCAGGCTGGGCTGGCAGCCCCAGCTGATGGAGCGGAAGCAGAGGGACCTTGGCAGGGAAGCTGCATAGACCCCCGAAAATGGGAAAGCAAATTGTGTCTCTGCTTCAAAAATTCTGGTGCACCTGCACGTGTGTGTGTGCGCACGCGCCCTCTGTGCGTGTACCCTGTATGCAAGTGCACTGTGTGCATCCTTTGCACATGTGCCCTGTGCGCATGTGCTCTGTGTGCACATACATCCTTTGTGTGTGATGCCCTGTGTGTGTCTATGTGCGTGCTCAACCCCTGCTTGTGTGTGCAGACATCTTTTGTTTGTGTGTATGCATGCACTCACACCCTCTGTTTGCTGATTTTCCCTGGCCCCAACAGGGCAAGGGGCCTTCAGCACACCTACTGAGCCTGGAAATAAGCAAGCCCTGACTGACTGCATGGGCAGCCAGGTTCTGCCAGAGCCACTAGCTGCCCATCCTGGGGGCACAGACTGCAGAGCATCAGCAGCATGGACACTGCCTGCTCCCTGCCCTCCACTCTCCCCCACTGGCCCCTGCTCCCTGTGCTGCATACACACGTGTGTGCACCGGCCTCTGCCCCTGAATTCACTGCTTGATTTCACCCCACTTGATTTTTCCAGACTGTCCAGACTTGCTCTGGGGCTCTAGGGCCCGCCATGCACTGCACCTTTAAGAGCGCCCAGCACGTGGCCTCCCGCACCCCCGGTTCCAGTCTAGAGTCTGCTGGCCCCAGCCCATCCCCTGTGATGGGCCAGATGCTTGTCCATCCCCTGGTCCTTTCTCACAGTCTGGGTCCCCACCCAGTGAGCCTGCCAGGGCGCGTGGTCCTGATGGCATGTTCCCACTACCTCCATGAGCTCATTGCATCGCACACTGCTCTACACGGTATCCCTGGGTCAGCTGTGCACCCCTTGCCCCTACTGCCAGCCCCCAGAGCGCTGTCCCTGCCCCTGTGCTCTGCTGGAGCGGTGCTGAGCAGCCAGCAGTCCCAGCGGCCCAGTCCAGCTCGGGGCTGGTAGCTGGCAGTATTGCTAGGGATGATACAAGCAGGCTGTGTGACACCAGCCAAGCCACTTCCTTTTTCTTTCCCCTTCAGTGCATGTGACTCCTGTGGCTGTGCAGCATGAAGGCTGAGAATGGTAACTTCCCCACAGCCAGAGAGTCTGGGGGGCAGGGCTGGGCTGCCAGCTGTCTCCCCTCACATGCCCGTGCCGTGCACTGGGGGAGCCACAACACTGGGGATTGTGACTGTGCACAAAGTTCTCAGCACTAAAGGGAGGCGGTGCTGGCATTGGTGCTAGTTAGAGATCCCCGGGCTGTGGGGTGAGCTGATCCCTGCTGGGCTCCCAGCCCCCGGCCCCTGTGTGAGGAACTTCCCATCTTCAGGCAGCCCCTGGGGGAGCTGAGAGCCAGGCGGGCAGAGCCCTGCAGCTGGCTGATGCCATCACCGCGAGCTGCCCTGGGGTAGCACCTCTCTCTGTGGGTAGCAGCAGGTGCCAGGTCCCCAATATCCAGCCAGTGTCTCCTCTGGCTCTGCAGGTACCTGGCGTGCACGGGGCAGGCCGAGCTGTGGGACTGGACCACAAGCATTCTGAAGGCTCAGGTGGGTGAGAGCCGGTGTGCCAGGCATGCAGCGGGCCTAGGACAGGGTGGGGGCTGGGAACACCAAGCAGTGACTTGTTGGCACTCTCATGCAGCACGACGACCTGCGCCCAGTGATCATGCGGCGGCGCTCCTCCTCTGACCTCACCAAGCAGAAGTTTGGCACCATGCCCCTGATCCCTCTGCGGGGAGACAATACAGATGCCACCATGCTCTCTGCCAACCAGACCCTGGTAAGGGAGCGCCAGCACCCGCCACCTCCAAACACCCCCACCCAGCTCCAGACAGCCTCAGGGGAGAACCAGTGAAACATGCAGGGGTGCTGCAGTCTGTGTCCGTCATGCAGGGCTGCCTCTCTGTGCTGCGGGTGTGAGAGCTGGGCTGGGCTGGGCAGGGGGTGATCTGGGTGTGAGTGGGGCTGGGGCTGGACAGGGTGTGGGTGGGGCTGTGTTTGCAGACGGGGCCGCATCTGCGTGGGGGGGTTGCTATCGGCGAGTCCGCGTCTGTGGGTGGGGCCACGTCTTCGCGGAGGGTGGGGGGGGCTGCCTGCGAGGCCGCATCTTTCGGGGGAGGGCGGCTATGGTGACCAGGTATCTGGTTTTCGACCAGAACGCCCAGTCAAAAAGGGATCCAGGTGACTCCGATCAGCACTGCTGACCGGGCCGTTGACTGTCCGGTTGGTGGTGCTGCACAGCGGGGCTGGCAGGCTCCCTGCTAGCGTCCACGCCATGCAGCTCCTGGGAAGTAGCCAGCATGTCCCCCCTGTGTCCCCCTCTGCCTGGCCACACCTCCACGTAGAAGTGGGACAGGGGACATGCTGCTGCTTCCGGGAGCTGCTTGAGGTAAGCGCTGCCTGGAGCCTGCACCCCTGACCCCGTCCCAGGCCCCAACCCCCCGCCCCAACCCCAGCCCTATTCCCCCTCTTCCCCTCATCTCCAGCCCTGCCCCCGAACCTACACCCCCAGCTGGAGCCCTCACTCCCCACCCCGCACCCCAAACCCCTTAGTCCCAGCCCGGAGCACCCTCCTGCACCCCAAACCTCTCATCCCCAGCCCCTCCCCCCCAGAGCCCACATCCCCAGCCAGAGCCCTCAACCCCCCTCTGCTCTCCAACCCCCTGCCCCAGCCCGAAGCACCCTCCCACACCCTGAGCCCCTCATTTCTGGCCCCACCCCAGAACCCACACCCCCAGCCCAGAGCCCGTACCTCCTCCCACACCCCAACCCCCTGCCTCACTCAGAGCCCCCTCCCGTACTCTGAACCCCCTCGGCTCCACCCCCCATCCGGCTCCACCCGCCATCTGGGAGCCCCGTCCTGCACCCCAAACCCCTCATCCCTGGCCCCACGCCGGAGCCCTCACCCCCTCTTGCATTCCAACCCACTGCTTCAGCCTCGAGCCCCCTCTTGCACCCAGAACTCCTCATTTCTGGCCCCACCCCAGAGCCCATACCCCCAGCTGGAGCCCTCATGTCCTCCCGCACCCCAACCCCCTGAGCCAGCCCGGTGAAAACGAGCAAGAGAGTGAGGGTGGGGAGAGCGAGCGACAGAGGGACGGGGGGATAGAGTGAGTGGGGGCCAGGTCTGTGGTTGGGGGCGCTTCTGCGGGGGCTGCCTGCAGGGCTGTGTCTGCAGGGGGGACTGCCTCCAGGGCTGTGTCTGTGCCTGTGGGTGAGGCTGTGTCTGTGCAGAGGTCCCAGCCCTGCTGCACAGTGAGCCGTGCACCCCTGTGCGTAGCAGTGTGTCCTGCCTGGCCCCACGTGAGGGGTTTGCTTTCCCCTTTCCTGCAGCCCAACCCCTCTGCACTGGCAGTCGCTTACTCTCCCCGTCTCCCTCTGTTTCTAGCGCCGCCTGCATACGCGAAGGACTTTGTCTATGTTCTTTGTAAGTATCTGCATGCGGGCTGCATGTTTCCGCAGGGTGCCTTGCTTTGTGCCTTGCTGTGCTGTGCCATGCCCAGGGTAGCCCGGGGAGCTCTGGATTAGCTGCAGTCACAGCACTTCCATTGCACTCCAGGGCCTCAGCTTACACCCCATGGGCAATCTGCTTTCCTGGCAGTGCCGACCCAGGCATGGCCAGTGCAGTGCCATGCCCGGAGGCTGTGCATGGGCTGGGAACCTAGCTCTGAGGAGCATGGACTGGGAAGCGGAGGTCCTAGCCACTTGCACTCCTTAGAGATCCCAGGCCCTTTCTCTCAAGCTTTGGTGTCCTGGCCAAATTCGAATCTGGGTCAGTCCACTTGGTCTCCCTAGATTCCTCTGCCCCTTCAGTTGGGCATGGGAGTCCCCTTTCTTTGCTGCCCCAAATGGCTGTTACCATGTGCTGTCCAACAGCTGCCGCATCCCAGCCCAGAGATGGGCGATGCAGCCCCATCCAGCGAGCGCCAGGCAGGTGTTAACATCATTCCAACACTCCCTGCTGTTGCTGAGAGCCCCACAGGTGCTCTGTGCTGTGATGTCACTGCTCAGGTCAGGTTACCCCAAGGGCACAGCTGGGGTGTCAGCAGGAAAGGACTGTTTTCATCCCCCTTTCCCCCCATGTGTTTGGAGTCAGCTGGCCCCATCTTGCCAGCCCAGGGCTGCCAGGGGAGTCTGAAGTGTGTGGAAGGAGCATGCCGGGTGGCTAGAGCTGGCGTGGGGGGGCTGGTTCTGCATGGCTTTGTGCTCTGTCTCGACCACACACTGGAGTCTCCCGACAAGTTGGGAAGGAGCTGGGGGGTGGAGGCAGCGTGGCCGAGCTGGGCTGGGAGAGGCAGGGCCTGGCACTCAGAATGGCTCCAATTGGTGCTGAATAGGGTCTGTGCCATGCCAGGAGCTGTGATGCAGAAGCTCTACCAGCTGCCTCTGCCGTGAAAGCCAGCCCAGGGAACAAGCTGGGCCAGTGGGGGACAGCCGCCATGCTGGGAGGGGGGAGGGGAAGCATTAGCTAGCACATCCTGCATATTGTACCCCAGGTTCCTGGGCTGCTGTCATCCTGCCCCCTGCTCTGGGGTCACTGCCCCTGGTGGCACAGCTCCAACTGTGGGTACAAACACGAGCACTCTCAGCCAGTGGGCCTAGGTCAGGGACAGAATCTATCCATCCAGCTGATCACTCCAGCTCAGGCTTGGTCTAGGCTCTGCTCTGGGTGCATGGCCACGGACCCCTTTCACCCAGGCAAAGTCTGGCTGGGCAGGCACTGAGGGTGGTGTCAGGCGGGGCAGAGGAGGAGGCTGTCTGGGATGCAGCTGGCACAGCCTTTGTCCTAGCCCATGGCTGCTCCCAGCCTTGTCTCAGGCAAAGCTGGTGGCTGAGAAGGCCCCGGAGTGGCAGCAGAAGCCCCTCCTGCCTAGGGCCAGCCCAGGCCTGGGGGAGGCTAGACCCCCTGATATGAGTCAGGCACAGGAGCCACTTGGACCCAGCAGCTCCCCCTGAAGCAGGGGCAGCAACCGGGGGCTCACACCTCCCCCCTGCCCCCCCGCTGGCAGACATCCCAGAAAGGCCCTGCCCCCGCTCCCTGGCAGCACCTGCTGCTCCTGTGCTTGGTGCGCAGTGAGGGTCTGTAGGTACTTGCCCTCTCTCTCTGCCCCCCAGCCCGTGTGGGAAGGGATCAGTCCTGCGCAGTGTTCCCTGGGTCTGGGCCCCCTGCTGCTTGGCCCCGGGGCAGGGCTGGGTACTGCAGGGGACTCGCCCAGGAAGCATGGGGCACGGTTCCCAGCCCTCTCCCCTGTCTCCCCTTGGCCCTCGCTCAGCCCATGAAGCTGCACCAGGACTCGGTAGAGGAGCAGCAGGAGGAGGCAGCGGACACAGAGCCTGTCTACGAGGAGGTGGGCGACTTCCCAGTGCTGGCCCCGCTGGGGCTGGACGGAGGCCTCCTGGCCGAGCTCTCCCAGATGCCCGCCGTGGACAGATCCAAGAAGCCGGTCCTGTTCCCAGAGCAGCCTGCGCCCCCAGCACTTCACTCCGCCCACCCCATCGGCCCAGAGCAGAGAGCGTCTGGCGCCCACTTCACCAAGTCACTTTCCCTTGAAAAGGGCCTGACCCTGGAGCCTGAAAAGGCCCCGGGGTGGGACAGGTCTCCTGGGCACAGAGCCACCCAAACAGCCTCGCTCGAGAGAAACATGGAGCTGCCCCGCACGCTGCCTGCTGTGGGGAGGGAGCAGAACTGTACTCGGAACCAGCACGCTGCGCTGCTGCCCCTTCCCCTGGAGCTGTCTCCCAGCCCCGAGCCCCTGCAGGATGGTGCCAGGAAGAGGAGTGCCCAGCTGCCATCACCCATGAATGAGAAACTCATGCAGGAACTCAGCAGCATCATCCTCAAGAAGAACGAGTGCCAGGCAGACGGGCCTGAGCAGCAGGTCACGTGACCTTGCGTGTCAGGGACAGCCACAGATTCCATCCTGTGATACCTGAGCCCTCTCTGGACACTCCTGCCTCACTCCCCACCTGGTATTCCCAGGGCTGACTGCTGTGCCCCCGCCTCACCCAACCCTGAGGAGCCGAGCGAGCCACCCCGGGATGGGACACAGCATTCAAGCCTTCAGCCCTGTGTAACGATGCTGCCTTTGGTGGGACTCTGCTGAGAGTACCAATTCAGGACAAACTGCTTAGAGCAGGGCAGTTACAGCCCAAGGCTGGGGTTTCTCCACTTTTAAGGCACACCAAACCAGCCAGAGAGGACTTTGGTTTTACCCCACTGGCTAACCACAAGTCACACAAGCAATTCCCTTAGACACTCCAGTTTCCCAGTATCACCACCAGTGCCACTCGTTATGGGGATGAATGGTTATGAAAACCAGTATCCCAGTAAAAGAAAAAAGGTTCTGTCTATTCCAAAAGATCAAGCCCCAGACCCATGTCAATGTACAAATCAGATCTTACCCACAAATCACGCTGTTGCTGGTACTTTAGAATCTAAAATCTAAAGGTTTATTTATAAAAGGAAAAAGATATAGATGAGAGCTAGAATTAGTTAAATGAAATCAATTACATACAGTCATGGCAAAGTTCTTGGGTCAGGCTTGTAGCCGTGATGGAATAAACTGCAGTTTCAAATCAAGTCTCTGGAGTGCATCCACAGCTGGGATGGGTCATTCAGTCCTTTGTTCAGAGCTTTGGTTTGTAGCAAGGTTCCTCCAGAGGTCAGAAGCAGGACTGAAGAGAAGATGGAGAGGTTTTCAGGGCCTTTTATATTCTCTGCCTGTGGAAGGACACCCCTTTGTTTTTACTGTGGAAAATCACAGCAGCAAGATGGAATCTGGAGTCACATGGGCAAGTCACATGTCCATGCATGACTCAGTTTGCAGGCTGATGCCATTGCTTACACGTTAGTTTGAACGTTCCCAGAAAAGCTCAGATGTAGATTGGCATCTCCCAAAGTCCATATACTTATAACTTGAACTACAAAAATGATACACGCATACAGACAGCGTAATCATAACCAGCAAATCATAACCTGGACATAGACACCTCACTCGACAACCTTTGTACAATATTTGGTGCCATATCATGTACAATATCAGGATCTTGGTTGCAACAATGGTCTACACGATCACAGTTTGTGTCAATAACATCACAAACTGCCCTCCCAGGGTTCCTCCAGCTCTCCTGCCTAGGCCAGGTGGTGTCAGCTAAAGGGAACAAGGGGGACATCTCCAGGTGCTTGTTAGTGGGATACAGAAGTCAGCTCTGCCCCTTGAGCACTGAGTCAGAGCAGTGTCTGCCACCAGAGCACTGCACCCACCGCAGGGGGACACGCCGGCTCCGATACCCCCACAGGAGGGCATGGGACTGGAGTCTGCCCTGGGTCACGGGCAGGGCAACTGAGGCGGGAGGAGGAGATTGTGCCTGAGCCCAGCTCTGCAAAGCAAAGGGAAGTCACTGAGAAGGGAAAAGCAGAAACTAAATTACAGGAACGAGGCGAATTTTTGCAGACTTGTATTGTGCCTGGGTGTCTGCGTGGGAGGTGTGTGCGTCTTTCTGTCTGGGTGGCTCCAGTGTGTATTACATCTGCGTGGGAGGTGTGTGCGGTGGCTGTGTGTGGTTCCTGTGGCACAGTGCCTGTGCCGGCTGTGCAGGACGTGTGCAATGGCTGTGTGTGGTTCCTGTGGCACAGTGCATGTGCCCACTGTGCGGGAGGTGTGCAATGGTTGTGTGTGGTTCGAGTGTGCACAATACCTGTGCTGGCTGTGTGGGAGGTGTGCGATGGCTGTTTATGGTTCCCATGTGCGTGATGCCTACGTGTCATGTAGTTTCCTGCACTGAGGGATTGACCTCCCATGGTATGAGGGGTCCAGAACTGGAGGGGAGATGAAAGAAGATCCCAATTCTTGCTGCGTAGCTAGAGCCCAGGTCCGGCGGGTGGAGGCAGTGCTCCTCGGAAGGGCCCAGCAGCGTTGGGGCCTCTGTTACCAGATGTGCCCATTACTTTGGGGTATGCTCATTTATTAGGGTTACTCTTCGGGGGAGGGGATTCTGTAATTCTATTAATGTACTGCTTATGTCACTTGTGTGTTCATATGGAGCTCTACTCCTTCCTTCTGCAAGTCCCCTTCCAAAGGAGCTATCCTACAGAACCTAGGTTCCCCAGGACTGGGTTCTTCTAGCCCTAGAACCAGATGAACATGCATGCACACACACCCACACTAACAGAGCAAGTCTGAGCGGACCGGGTCAATCAGCACTCTCAAGCTGACCCCCTTACATGTCCCTGTACTCAATGGGCTGGGTCAAGCAGCACTTTCAAGCTGTCATCCTTATGTGCCCCTGGTCTCAATAGGCTGGGCAAAGCAGCACTTTCAGGTGCCACCCTTATGTGCCACAGGTTTAACATGTCTCTGTCCCTACTTTCACATCACAATTGTACTGGTAGTAACCCACTTGATGAGCAAACCTCACAGTATTTTGGGCACTGCAGGGATCTTTAGGTAAAACAAGTGTTGCTGCAGAGTAAATGGGGGAAGCTAAAAACACAAGAGTAAAGTTGAGAGAGAGAGAGAGAAGCAACCAACTTAACCATAAAAGTTATTTATTGAATAATAGTGATAACTACACAAGGAGAACCTAAACCAACATAACAGTTACATTATTAAAGGTTAATACCTGAGGTAGAAAAGGAAACAGAGAGAAGGGAGGGAGGGACCACACCCACTCCACAGAGCTTTAACTGGTCAGGGTTCCCAGGTGATGGTGGTAGCTCAGGGTCCTGAGTGCTGGAGATAGGTAGAGCCCCCAGCACGATCAGTCAGGAGATGGAATCCCAGTGAAACTGATACGGAGTTTGGGTCCATGCATCAGAACACTTACTTGGGCATAGGTAAGGGTTTTTGTAGAGAAAATACAATGGTTCAAGGGAGAACACTAGATTTGTTTATGGGTAAACTGATGACGCAAGGGTTTTCTTTAGGCTAGATAATAGGAGCTGATCACTCTTGGCTATGGGTGGTGTTTTCTTCCAGGGAGCTCACAGTGCAGCTAGGCTGCTTCAGTATTTTGGATATCAATCAAGGATTCATTACTAGAATTGGTCTGATAACTGCTGAGCTGGGTGTGTGCAGGCATAGGTTCATTAATATCTGGAGCAGAGATTCCCCCATGATGCAGTGCTTCCCTGCTTTTCTGGTCCTAGAGTTCAGTGTGGTTCTCTGTTCTCTATTCTGTATGCAAATGGGGATGTCTCCCTGTTCCATCTTTCATGCAGATGAGGCTAGGGGTGTTGTCCCTGTTCTTTATTTTGAATGCTAATGGAGATGTCTTAATCTTGTCACCCTTGTCAGGAGGGGTCTGGGTGTGTCTCCCAATGCCTTTCACTGCTCTCTGTAAGCCTTTTCTCTGATCGGTTTTGGTTCAAGCAGAGACTGGTGTGTGGGGGTGTCTTTCATGAGTCAGACAGGCTGGATACTGCATCCTGGTTCCCCAAGAACACAGAGCTGACTGGTATCACCTCTTCTGAGAAGAGGGGCTCGAGGAGGAATTAGGGGCAGTAGCCAAGGTGAGAGAGCAGCCAGGCAGTGAAGAGTCCTCCCTGCTGACCTGTGCTATGCCATGGCCCAGCACAACTCTGCATGTGTCTATAGTATCAGTATAGACCGTGTACATGCTGCCCGGGGCAGGACCAGGCTGGAGGATGGACCCCCGGGTCCTGTTCCTGGATATTTATACTCATTCCCTCCACCTGCAGTGCAAATAAAGACTCTTTTTGCAGCCAGAGGGTTCGACTAATGGGAGCTGAGCAGCACAGGCGTGACCAGGGCATGTGAGCCACAACATGGGCTGAGCTGCACAACATGGGCCTGGGCCAAGCTGTGAGGCATGACAGGCAGAGGCAGCTGGAAGGCTGTGACTGGTGCATGGGCGCCAGGGTGTGTGGTGAGCTGGGAGGGAGCGGGGGGTGTGGGAGCCAGAAGGGCAGTGGGGCCCACATGTGGTGAGCAGCAGAGGGTTGGGGGTGTTTGCCTGGCACCAGCGCTCACCACAGACCGCGCTGGGGGAGGTATGAGCTGTGGGCTGCCCGGGCATTGTGCTCCCCAATAGCCCTGCTGCCAAGGCCTGAGCTGTGGGCACTCAGCACCGTGTCTGTCTGTGTGGTTAGGAGCCTGACTTGGCCCCGAGCGTTAAGCTGGCTGTGACATGCTGGGCGATGCCATGCAGCTGGAAGGACAGGAGGCTGGGCGAGTGCAGGCCCTTGGCTGCGGGGCAAGCTCCCCTCCTGGGGCAATGGTGCAGGGGAAGGAGCTGCTCTGGTGCACAGGGGCTGCAGTGTATGGTGGGGGTTCCCTAGGCACCTCACCAGCCTCTGCCCTCAGTGACACCTTCTGCCAGAGCCCTGAGGGGTTAAGCCCGGCCCAGGCTGAGCAGGAAGGAGAAGCTGCCTGCAGCCCCTGTTCTGGCAGTTGTGATGAGGCTGCAGCACATGGACGCAGGAGCCCAGCACCATGGGGTTCCCAGAGTGCTGCCGGAGTTGTGCCTGTACTCTGTCCCTGCACCCCTGAGCACAGGCCGGGTCAGGGAGCAACCATAGCTCCAGAAGGGCCGAGCTGAAACAGGCAGGACACAGGACACCTGCTGGGGCAATGCAGCACTGAAGAGCATCTGCTCTTTTGCCCTTCAGGGAAAGTCACGCTTCTCACCATGGACTCTGAACGACTGGCCAACTTCCAGGCCTTTCTCCCCCAGTGGGAGTTCGGTCTCCTCATAGCACAGAAATGGCTCCAAGCAGCATCCTCAGACATAGGGTCCATGCACTGCCAAGACAGCCTCTGTATTGCTCTGGGGGCTCGCATACTCAGGCCCTGCCTCTGCCCATAGCCGAGTGTGGGCCATTCCTGGCCCTTCCTGCCAGGAAAGGGGTGGATGCCTGCTGCTTTGGGAGAAATCAGAGCCCACTGGACAGATGGACGGACATGCACACAGCAACCCTGCCGAGGCATGGGGGGAGTCATGTCTGGGAATGCTGCTGCCGTGGCAGGAGGCTGGCGGTTACTGCGGTGCTAGGCAGCCCCAGGGAGGGGATGCCTCCGCAGGAAGGGGGTTTCTCCGAGGGAAGCAGCACTGTGCTGGCTCTCAAGCCTGTGCTCGGCTTTCTATGATGGGCAGCGGCTGAGATGACACAGCTGTCAGCAGGAAAGCGGCCCCTGGCCACCTGCTGGAGATCGCGGCGGGGGAAGCTGGGAGCCACATCATGGGATAGTGCTCACCCTCCAGGGAGCCCTGGGGGAAGGGAGAGGGCTGGGGGCTGACACTGATGTTGAAAAGGGGCAGAGCGGGGGCCTCAGGGCCGCAGCAGGGAAATGGCGGTCATGGCAGGAGCCCCAGTGGGTGCACTCCCATCTGGGACCCTGGGCACATCCAGGGGGTTGAGGGTCCCATCAGGAGCCGAGGGCCAGAGCTGAGAGGAGGGTCACAGCGAGGTTTGTGCTCCAGCACTGGGGGTGCTCCAGGCTGCAGTGGGTCACTGAGTTACTGTCATGGAGCTGGTGTCAAGGTGTGGGTGTGGGTCAGCCCTGGGGGAGTCTCAGGGTCACACTGGGGCTGAGCTGAGAGCACCCTGCGGTGAGGGAGGGACAGCCTCCCAAGGAAGAGCTCCCCCTATCCCAGGCTCACTTGGGGGGAGACAGGTGCTAGCTGGGGATTGTACATGAGACACACGAGGACACAGAAAACAGTGAGGGTAAAATCACTTTGCCTTTAGTCTAATGGACACGGCCGGGAGCGGGGCCCACGCTGCAGACACCTGTACTGGGATCTCAGCCTCCTGTTTGCAAGGGTGCAGTTACCTCAAAACCATGACCCCAGTGTTGCCGATGCAGGGAGCCTGCCTGAGCCTGCAGCCAGCCTGAGACAGCTCCCAGTGGGAGGAACTGCCTCCTCATCTGAATAGGGGTGGATTCTGAAACCTAATGACAGCGCAAACACGACCCCACTACTGAGCATTGCAGCAGTGAATATTTTACCCCCTTGATTCCAAACAGGCTGAACTGGGGCCAGCAGCCCCTCCGCCAAGCTGGCCATGTGCCCCGGCCGCGACTCAGTGCAGCTCCACACAGTCAATACAACATGGCACCACATTGACACGTGACGGGGGGGCGGGGAGCAGCCAGTGTGGAGCTGAGTTCCAGACTCAGTAACTGGGGCCCATGTGTGCATGGGCACCCCTGACCCTAGCCACATCTGGATGTCCAGGATGCTGCCGGTTTGCAGTGTGTGCCCCCAGAGACCACGGGGACCCTACTGCAGCTGGTGAGTCCAGCTCACTGGACTGTGCAGAGCCTGAGGATACTGATGAGCTGATGTGCGTTAGGTACCGAGCCCCATGGGGTAGGGCTGCACCGCTTAAAGAAGAGACTCAGCCAAGGACCCAGAGGAAGGCAGTGTCAGTGCTACTCCTGGTCCCTGTCTCCCTCTCCTGAGATAGCGACCGTGGCATGGCTGGAGGTGCCCTCTGTGCAGCTCACCCAGAGCTGGGGCAGGGCGAGGTGTGGGCCCTGCGTCACAAAGGAAGCACTGGGGGCAGAGCTGGGGAGCAAGCCATTTCCAAACGCTTGGTTGCCCCATGGGCAGTGGTGGTGGAAACACAAAGCAGCTTCCCAGTCCCCTCCCACTGCCTGAGGGCTCCCCAGGGCCGTGGCCTAGTGCTGGCACTGCTCGCTGGACCTCTGGGGCAGCATAAACTTCTCAGAGGCCCTGCCTGAGGAGGACTTGTCATCCCCCCTCCAGCAGCAGGGCCTAGCCCGGAGCCGGGCCCGGAAGTCTCGAGAGACGTAGAAGTAGATGAAGGGGTCGATGCAGTTGTTGAAGGCGCTGGCGGCCAGGGCCAGCACATACCAGGTGTAGGTGCGGTTGTGCCACTCGGGCTGGGACTGCATGTAGTGGAAGAAGAGCAGCACATTGCTAGGCGTGAAGCACAGGGCGAAGGCCAGCAGCACCAGGGCCAGGAGGCGTACCACATGGCCATAGTGCCGCCCCTTGAGGAGCAGCCACCCCAGCACCCAGCCGTAGGAGAAGGTGATGAGCACGAAGGGCACGGCAAAGCCCACCACCACCAGTGCAGGGAAGTAGTAGGCCAGCTCGTGCTCTGTGTCCGGGTCGAGGATGTCGTGGCAGGTGGTGATGTTCAACTCTAGGACGGGCTGGGAATGGCGGTAGCGCAGCAGCGGGCTCAAACCCAGCCCCACGGCCAGCCAGACACCCACACAGACTCCCACTGCCTGCCAGACATGCGAGGAGCCCCTCCACAGGAAGGGGTGCACCATCGAGACGTAGCGGTCCAGGCTGATGCAGGTGAGCAAGAGGATGGAGCCGTACATGTTCCCATAGAAGAGGGTGACCAGGGCACGGCATGCATAGTCCCCAAGGAGCCAGTTGTTGCCCAGTAGATGGTAGGAGATCTTGAAGGGCAGCAGGAGGGTGAAGAGCAGGTCAGCACCAGCCAGGTTGAGCAGGAAGATGGTGGAGGAGCATTTCTTGGTCTTGGTGGCCAACACCCAGAAAGCCAGGGCATTGGCTGGCAGCCCGATCAGCAGCACCGTGGAGTAGAGCGTGGGGAGGACCAGCGTGGTCACTGGGCTGCGGAGGTGAGACTCCAGCCAGGAGCCAGAGAACGTGGTGTTCCTGCCGGCCTCCTCACAGGTTGAGATGCGGATCATGGCTCGGCCTTTGGTTTGCCTGGGTGCTGCAGGGCCAAGATAGAAGGGTGAGGGCATTCCTACAGTCTGCAGGCCAGGAGCCTGGGCACAGCCTGCCGCCCCCCAATGCCAGGCCTACAGATCACCAACGCTCTGCCCAGCCCCTGCTTGGGGCACTGCGCAGGCAGGGGGAACTCAGACCCATGGGTATCCCCATTCTGCAGAAGGGTACCCAAGGCAAGAAGGCTCCCAAGGCCATGAAGCCAGTCAGAGGCAGAGGCAGGATAAAAACCCAGGAGTCCTGGATCTGACTCCTGTGTATAAGCCACAGACCGGCCTTCCCATGACTGTAAGTAGCCACCAGAGGGCAGCGTTCTAGCACAACGCTGGGTCCCAGTGACTATGGTTGGGGATTTGCAACAGTAGATAGGTGGGTCCCAGGATGCTAGAGAGACAAAGTGGGGGAGGGAACAGCTTTCACTGGACCATCCGTTGATGGGAAGAGAGACAAGCTTTGAGCCACACACAGCTCTCCTTCAGGGCTGGGAAAGGTACCCGGAGCCAGAGGTGTTTGCAGGCCCCATCACCTGGCATGGGCCCTTGCAATACCCGTTAATGACCTCTCCACCCAGTGTTCAGCTGTGACACTCCGAGGCTACGTCTACACTCAAACCGCTACTGGGGCACAGCTACTGCGCTGCAGTGCTTCAGTGTAGCCACTGGCGCGGGTCCTCCCAGTGTTGTCATTAATCCCACACCAGGCAGGCGCTGGAAGGATTCCGTCCCCAGAGTGCTGTCCACATGGGGGGAGGTCTGGTTCACTCGAGGCTCAGGGGGGTGGATTTTTCACCCCAAGTGAGGGAGTTGGGTTGCCTTACCCTGGCCTGAGCCCCTTTACCAGCTGAGGAAGAGCTCTGTGTAGCCTCAGAGTTTGGCTCTCCCACTGACAGATCTGAGCTCACCTGCCTTGGCTCTGGACTGAGCGGGATTCCCAGGCACTGGAATACCAGGCTGGGCTCTGCCTGGAGCCCTTTCACCCCCGGGATTATCCCCAGTGCAGCCCAACGGGAGCCGCCCCAGACCCATCGCCCAGCCCTGGCCAAAGAGATACCAAGTACCGGTAGCATACCACACTGATCACACCCCTCCCCCCTTGGCAGCTCAATGGGGAGGGAGGGGGCAACTTCTTGGGGGGGCAGATGTTTGTTGGGGGTAGGGGATGGCTCTTGCTCCAGCTGAGGGGCAGGGTTGCATTACCAGGCCGGGTGCCCACCCTGAGGAGCTGCCAGTGTCGCCCTGCCACTCGGAAGGCAGGATAAGCATTTGGAGGAGGGGCGCTCGGTGTGGGGGAACCAGAGGGAGGGGCTGAGGTGGACTTGGAATAGGAGCAGGGCCAGGCAGCCAGGGCGGAGCTGAGGTAGGCAAGCGGGTGGTGAAGGGGGCGGGTCTGCATGGCCTGCATGCTGCGGAGGCTGGCGCAGTCAGGTTGGGGGGAGCAGGGAGAGCAGGTGTGGGGGTCGGGAAAGAGGAAGCAGCACTAGGACATGCACAGCACAGCACATGGTGAGGGAGAGGAGGGGGGAGATGGGGTCAGCGTGAAATGGGACAGGAGCACCCCCTAAGGAGATGGCAGAGAAACAGTGGGTATGAGAGGGGGAAGGCAGGGGAAGGTGGTGTATACGGGGGCAGGGATGGCACACAGCCCCAAGGCATGGGAGGGGAAGGGAGAAGATGCTGTCAGGGCTCAGCCCCTGTTCTTGGCTGCTTGCAGCGGGGTCTCCCCAGTCTTGCCCATGTCGGTGAGGCCGCGAGCACACAGAGTGCTGGGAGTGCAGGGAAAGAAGGAGCTGCTGTAGGGGTGGGCCCCATGGACTAAGCCAGGAGGACCCCATTTGGGAGCAGGCTGGGGTGTTTGGAGGGCAGACCCAGGCAATGCCCCATCTTGGGGGCACTCCCCAGAGGACACGCTGGGCCCCCTGTCTGTGTTATAGTTGCCTCCTGCAGGGGGCACTGTGCAGGGCAGCCATGGCAGAGCCGCAGAGCATCCTGCCCCTGCTTATGGCCCAGGTGGGGGAGGAACGAGTGGCATGGATGTGCTCTCCAGGCCCAGCCATGAGCCCTGCTGTACAGGCACTGCGAGCACATGGCCTTGCCTTTGAATCCCAGGCTCCCAGAGGCTGTCACTGGAGCCCCGGGGTGGATGTGTAAGAAGTGAACAGAACTGATAGCTCCTGCTGTCGTCCCCCCGTCCCCCCACCACCCAGAGCCCTCCCACCCTGGTGAGCTGATCCCTGCACACTAGGCCCCAAAGAATCCATCACCTCCCCCCGGTCATTCCTGGAGTGAAAAGCCAGTTGCAGGCAGAGGATGGCAGGGCCAGGGCTTCCTCCAGTGACTCCTGGCATCAGGTCAGGGCCAGGTGGACTGGCCCAGCACGGCCTCCATCCCCAGGGCTGGGCCGGCCAGGCTCCAGATTAGGTGTTAGGAACCATATTCAAAAAGAAGGAAGGTCCCGAGCCTCTGACAGCCCTTCCCCTGGGCCCAGCCTGTTGAGAGCTGCCAGAGCTGTGGGGAGAAGCCCAAGGACTCAGTTGAAAATCTCCTAGATCAAAGGATGCTGCCAGCAGCAGCAGCCCGGACACACTGCAAAGTGGCAGATGCACCAGGGGCGTGCTGTGAGCTTCCACTGCTCACTGAGGTTTTCACAGTGTCTCAACTTGCTGGCCCTCCACCCTCCCAGAACACCCAGCCAGACACACACAGCCTGTGCTCCCCAGAGGCTGGGATGTCAGGACACACCCTGCCTGGGTGGCTGGGGTTGCTGTGGTCCAGGGGCAGTTAGTCTCAGCCCTGTTCTGAGGAGGAGCCTGGCGCTCTGCTGTGCGTTACAGGTGTCTGCGCGGAGTTTATGCTTTAAAGGTTTGAGAGCAGCTAATGCTTAACTAGAGCCTGGTTCAAAGTACCAGACAGACGCTGTTACAGGAAATTAGCTGCAGTTTGTTGGTATTCTGTGTGGTAGTCCTTGACCGCTGGGAGCAGAGCACTTTAACCACAGGGCTCATGGTAGTAGACTACTGAGTTGCACATTAAACTGTGTTTGAGACAATTCCATCTGAGCCCTGCTCCAGACAGACCCTGAATCTCTTGCTGCTCTGATTGCAGGTGTTCGTTCTAGCAGGACTGAGCAAGAATCCCGGGCCCACAGAGCTCACTACTGGAGTTTGATGTGTGTTACAGCAGCATGCCTTCTGCCCCTACCCCTCACCCAGGGTATGTGCAACGCAGCTCAGCCCTCCCTGGTAAAGAGAGAAGAAAGCCTAGCTTGGCGAAGAAGCAATGGCTAAGCAGGGCCGCACTCCCCAGCTGCAGGGATCTGAGTGGGAGCACACCAAGGGCAGAGTAGGCAGAAGGGGGGGTCCGACTAGGAGCAATCGGGTGAAGTTAAGGGGAAATGTACATAGGAAAATAGCAGTGGACTTTTCACAGGGTGAACTGGGCTGGTAGCACCACCTGTTATTAAGGTTGCCCAGCACTTCCTGTTACAGGGCCCTGTTTTCAGTTCCCTACAGCATTACTTATCCACTTGGGCTGAAATTGTCCACGCAGGGTGCCTGCCTCAGGCTGAACTTTGGGGGGAAAGTTGCAGCCAAAATAGTTCAGCCATTTGCAAGGAAGTAGGGCGGGAGACCGAGATTGGACTGGCTGACGTTTCCACGTCACTACCAGGAGGCCATGCTGAGTGCCACAGGAAGATTAGGCACCACAGGAAGTACTGCCCAAAGGGTCCTGAGTGAGAGCACTCTACAGGTTTCTGATTGGCCCATGCTCACTATTTAAGCCTGGAGGTTGGCCCAGGAAGTTGTCTGGATAGAAACACAGACTTCTGGTCAGCTGTGACTCCAGACTGCGCCTGGCTTCCTGATCGCTGTCTCTGACCCCAGCCTGGCTACCTCAGCTCTCCACCCCTACCTGAACCTGACACTTGCCTATGGATTATGGCTCTAGTGATTAATCCAGTCCCTGCTTGCTGACTGAAGCCTCAATGCCATCCTTGATGTGTGGCCACCACCCCAGCTTTGATTGCTAGGCCAGATTGCCTACGTCCCAGGCCCTTACACCTGGGTTGTTAAAGCCTTGAAAAAGCAAGCTAGGCCCAAAGAGGCCAGGGACTGTGAGTCCCTCATCTAGGGCATCTGTCCTCCTGACATTGTGGACTGTTTACCATCCCAAAAGAGGAAAGGACTAGCAACAACCTGGCCAGAGGGCTGAGGTGACATCAAAGACCCAAACAAGCAGGCTAGATGGCAATTGGTACGTCAAAGGAATAGGGAAAATGAGGCAGAGTTGCTGTGTTGCCTGGTTTTGCCATAAGGGGGCGCTGAAGATTGACAGCAACCTCTTCCAGTTTGCCCACCAATGTGTGCCATTCCCAGACAGTGTCTTGGTCTGCAAAGCACACGACAAAGCTATCAAACAGAGACAAGTACTCACCACCCAGTCCTGATGCCAATGCAGAAACTACAAATCACTGAGATGCACAGGAGCAGGAACTAGGCACAACTCTGGCAAACACCCCTTTTACAAGTGGAAGTCCCCAAAATACTCAAACCAAATTGGAAACCATTTTTGTTGTTGTGTTTCAGTTTCCAAACATCAACATGAAACACAAAATACTCAAATGTTTTGTCTGGACAGTGGCATCATTTTTCCACAGAAAACTTCTAGCCAAATGGACCTGGTCTCTTGGAGTTCCGATAAAATCCAGCTAGGATTTTTTTGTTCAAAACCATGTTGACCTGCTCTACTTGCTGTAGTGTTGGAGTGATTTTGGAAACCAACCTGTACAACTTAATCAGGAATGTCCCTTGGGCTCTGTGCATCCTTTATGATCTGGTATCGCCTCCACCTAGGACAGCAGAGGGGCATTAAATCTTGATGGGCCTCCATTGTAAAAGGAAGCCCCTTGGACAAAAGGCTGGATTTTACCTTGGAGAACTGGTCTGTCAGGGGAGCGGTTGTCTGGCAACAAAGTCACCTGCTGGTGACTGCAGGACTAGAAGGGCAGAAGCTGGTGTGCGTGTGTCCCTCTCTCTGTGCTCATTTTTCACCAGTTTAAGATGAGGGAAGCTGGATGTTGTGGTGGGACCCATCTACATGACAATGGCCTCCCAAGGAGCTGAATGGGGGGAAATGCAGGTAGGGTTTATTTTGTATGGATCTGTGTTAGGGCTGTCAAACTATTAAAAAAATTAATAGCGATTAATTGTGCGATTAAACAATAATAGAATACCATTTATTTAAATATTTTGGATGTTTTCTACATTTTCAAATTGACTGATTTCAATTACTATACAGAATACAAAGTGTACAGTGCTCACTTTATATTTATTTTTTATTACAAATATTTGCACTATAAAAAACAAAAGAAATAGTATTTTCAATTCACCTAATACAAGTACTGTAATGCAATCTCTTTATCATGAAAGTTGAACTTAAAAATGTAGAATTATTTGCAAAAAATAACTGCATTCAAAAATAAAACAATGTAAAACTTTAGAGCCTACAAGTCCGCTCAGTCCTACTTCTTGTTCAGTTGTTCAGACAAACAAGTTTGTTTACATTTGCAGGAGATAAAGCTGCCTGCTTCTTGTTCACAGTGTCCCTTGAAAGTGAGAACAGGCGTTCACACTGTTGCAGCCGGTGTCCCAAGATATTTACATACCAGATGTGCTAAAGATTCATATGTCCCTTCGTGCTTCATTCATCATTCCAGAGGACATGCGTCCATGCTGATGATGGGTTCTGCTCGATAACGATCCAAAGCAATGCGGACCGATGCATGTTCATTTTCATAATCTGAGTCAGATGCCACCAGTAAAAGGTTTGGGTTCTGTAGTTTCCGCATCAGAGAGTTGATCTTTTAAGACTTCTGAAAGCATGCTCCACACCTCATCCCTCTCAGATTGTGGAAGGCACTTCAGATTTTTAAACCTTCGGTTGAGTGCTATAGCTGTCTTTAGAAATCTCACATTGGTACCTGCTTTGCGTTTTGTCAAATCTGCAGCGAAAGTGTTCTTAAAATGAACATGTGCTGAGTCATCTGAGACTACTATAACATGGAATATATGCAGAATGTGGGTAAAACAGAGCCGCAGACATACAATTCTCCCCAAAGAGTTCGGTCACAAATTTAATTAACGCATTATTTTTTTAATGAGCATCATCAGCATGGAAGCATGTCCCCTGGAATGGTGGCTGAAGCATAAAGGGGCATACAAATGTTTAGCATATCTGGCACATAAATACCTTACAATGCCAGCTACAAAAGTCCCATGCGAACACCTGTTCTCACTTTCCCGTGACATTGTAAATAAGAAGTGGGCAGCATTATCTCCTGTAAATGTAAACAAACTTGTTTGTCTTAGCAATTGGCTGAACAAGAAGTAGGACTGTGTGGACTTATAGGCGCTAAAGTTTTGCATTGATTTGTTTTTGAGTGCAGTTATGTAACAAAAAAAAAGTCTACATTTGTAAGTTGTATTTTCATGGTAAAGAGATTGCACTACAGTACTTATATCAGGTTAACTGAAAAAATACTTTCTTTTGTTTATCATTTTTAGAGTCCAAATATTTGTAATCAAAAATAATAATATAAAGTGAGTAGTATATACTTTGTATTCTGTGTTGTAACTGAAATCAATATATTTGAAAATGTAGAAAAAGCATCCAAAATATTTAATATATTTCAATTGGTATTCTATTGATTAACAGTGCGATTAAAATTGCAATTAATCGCAATGAATTTTTTTTATCATGATGAATTTTTTTGATTTAACCACGTGAGTTATCTGTGATTAATCAACAACCCTAATCTGTGTATTTCTTGTGTGTGATTTAGTAAAGAGCACCAGTGTTATGGAGCTCTGTGCAAAGTGTCTGTGTGTTCCGTGCTACCCCTGAGATAGTTAACCGTAACCCAGAAGGTTCACACTTTCGCTGAAGTTCTGGGAGAGCACGTGTTTATGCTCCAGGGTGAGTTCAAGGGCCAGTACTAGTTCAGGGGCACCATGTAGGCTCCAGCTCTCAGGAGGGGGTGCTAGATCGATGGTGTGCACCCTGAGTATGCTGAGGGACCTAGGGTGACCAGACGTCCCGATGCTCCGGCTGCTTTTTTTTTTTTTTGCTTCCCCCATGTGTCCTGATATTTTGCCCGTTTCATCTGGTCACTCTAGAGGGACCCCAAGCCTGGGGCAGTGCCTGGACACTGTTCAGATTCAGGAGGCTTAAAACACACAGGAGTCCAGAGGCTGGGTTCCCCACACAGCATGCTGCTCCGGGAACCTGACCCCATCTGTGATAAGTGGCAGAGTGTGAGAGATTCAGCCATATCCAAGAAGTGGTCAGTGTCAATTTGAACCATGCCCTTCTAGAAAATATCTTCAGAACACCTTTGTGTAATGGACGGGCATTGGACAGTGAGTCTTCCAGTCCTCGATAGCAGAAGCCACCAGATCTTAACAGGGCAATAGTGCACATATATATATGTATATAACTAGGCCTGCTTTGCATGTGGTTACTAAAACCAGTCATCAGCAGCGCCCATGTGGCTTCCTCTTTCTTAATGTTGCGCAGACAGCAAAGACTCAACACCTGCCATCAGCCTAACACTTCATTGCTGCTGCTGCACCACACAGCATAGAAGTGCCCTACAAGATGGGCCCGAACTCCTGCCTTAGCAACCTTCAGGGCAGTACCTGAGCAAAGTTGCTTTGCTGAATTCCTGTGTGTCAGAGCCACACCTGACACAGATTCAATAGCATCAGTGCCAAAATGAGGCCCCACGGCCCTGAAGCAACTGCTCCAGCAGGACGGCTAGATGGGAAAGCCCCTGGCGCTGACAGTGGTAGGGATCGGGGAGGCCACACCCAAAGGGCTAAGATCCAGCATATGCAGAGTTCTGAGGCCTCAGACTTCAGCAGGGATCCCTGCTAGCGACTGAGTCGCACACACGAGTGTCCGCAATGCTTGAGAGGCGCCATCCTGGCCACAGGGGGACTGGAAATTGGAGCCCTTGTGAAAGGCCAAGCAAAGGAGCCATGTATAACACGTGACATGGCAACCCAAGCTTGGACCAAGTGAGAATGGCCTGAACTGTAGCAAAATGGCCAGACTACTCGGTAAGAGCTGATGGCTAGGCTTTTGGGAGCTGGATCCTCTCACAGACACTAACACAGCCCCAGCTGGCCAGTGCTGCAAGTGAAAACTGATAATGGTGTCCAGCTCACTCGGGCTGAGTCTGAGCAAAGGCTGGCTGTTGGAGCACATGAACTCAACCGCACAGCCCAGCGGAAAGCCTGAGTCAGCAGCCTGACCACGGCTGCTCAGAGCTGGGCAAGGAGCTGCACTGGCCGGGTGGAATACCTCAGCGGACTGCACTGGCAGCAGCCTGGGTGATGGTGTTGGTGACACTGGGCACTACACTAGGTAACTCGGGAGGGTGGAATACCACGAGTGTCGAGGAAGCCCTCCTGCTCTAGGCCTCGATAAACCAAGGCCCCTGTGCTCCTTGAACCCTCTGTGATCCTGCATAACTCTGAGGAAGCTCGCACACAGACAGGTTTGCACATGGCTCGCCAGCCAAGGCCAGCTTCAGCCTGGGAAACAGATAGGTAAGGCAGAAATGTTTAGCAAAAACCAGTAACAAATAGGGCAAGGCTCGGGCAATGCTACTGAGGAAAAACACAACTGGCTGCTTTAGCTGATTGGCTACGGTATTGTATGGGGCAACAGGTAATTGGTTGCATAAGCTTGTATAGTGAAATAGGCAAAGGTATAAAATGTATACTGGAATTTGCTGCGCTGCTGCAGGATTTGAGACAGCTCAGTCTCCCTGCGCCCTGTTTGGAGCTCCAAATAAATCTCTCTGCTTCTCCACCCCGTTATGATCATTGGCGCGACGCATACCAGGCAACGAACCCAGTTGCTTGCCTCGGGCACTCTGTGGGAAACATGAGAAACGTCCAGGGGAACAGCCGACAAGGAACTGAGGAAAGAGGAACTGAGCACACAATTCACTGATTGCCAAGCCAAGGGTCGACCAGAGTGTTATCTGGGCTGACACAGCGAGGAAAGCCATCTCCAACTGTCCACTGGAAAGGGGGACCTGGGCTGAGCCGACAGCCCCGGGGAGGCAGATATAGTGACATCAGAGATACAGCCACATTTCCCATGGTGCCTGAGCCAACCGAGATAGCAACCTGTGTGCAGAGCTGGGAGGTGCCTGCAGCTCCCCTCATGCACAGGGGTGATTGCAGCCCCAGCAGGATTGCAGGGCTCAGGAGAGAGAGAGACTCGGCAGGCAGCAGCAGACAGCAGTTGGGATTGTGGTCTCCGTTTGCTCTTGCTAAACACAGAGAGTTTTGCCAGGGTGCAGGCATTAGTGCTGACTGGGTTTCTAGCAGAGGGTGCAGGTTGGATGGTTAATGCATTTGTGCATTCTTTATGCCCGTGCCAGAGGGGATGTTACAAGTCAATGCATTACGCTCAGCTGCATGGAGCCAAGTAGCTGGCTCCACGCAGCTGAGCTCAATGTATCGACTTGTAACATCCTCTCTGGCACGGGCATAAAGAATGCACAGCATTGTAAGGTATGCACGTGAGCACAGTGCTGCTCACGCTGTGCTCCATAAAGCTGAGCCGTCCTCCCCAGCCTCCTTTACAGCCATTGGATTCTATGACAGCTGGCCGAGTGGCCAAGAGCGTTGGACACTGCCGCATCCAGGATGTAGTCATGCAGGGAGGCCATCCATCGACCTGCTGTGATTGTGATACCCACAACGCCCTTCCTGAATATGATACCGTGGGCCCAGTGCACCAGCCCCATTTATGTCTGTGAAGCACTTTGCATCCAGCCCTGCCACCGTCCACAGCAGGGAGAATGTTACGAGTGCACGGAGCCGCTGAACCCAGGAATTCAGGCGCGTGGGGCAGGAGCGGTTCCCAGGGAGGGAGGTCGAGAGCTCACCTGAGTTGCAGACAGGAGGGCATAAAGCACCATGGGAAACCAAAAACCTTCAGATAAGACTGTCAACGTGGGTGGCTTACGGGCAGGCTCCTGGGTCCATATTTAGGTACCTAAGTAGATGGCCTGATTTTCAAAGGCAGCGAATCCCCAGCAGCTCCTGTTGACTCCTGTGGGATCTCAGCACCTTTGAAAATCAAACCACTCCTTTAGGTGCCTGCAGATGGATGTAGGAGCCAAACAGCAGCCTGCAATGTTCCTCGGTCATGTTTCAGACCCAGCTGGATGGATTTCCTGCAGCCTGTGCCCAAGCCTGCCCCTTGGCTCTCGGACCAGGCAGGGAGCATTGCAGGCCAGCAGGGGCATTTGGTGTTATTTCTACCCAGCCAAGGTGAAGGAAGGGAGCCCAACCCACAAGCCCATGGCTTTTTCATTTGGAAAGTCTACCAGCTGAGAAGAAGGAAGTTCATGGCCCCCATCTCTCCTCCCCCAACCCCAGCGGAGTCTCAGTCCAACTGTCTCTAAAACAGTGGTATGTGCACTCCTGGGGGTATGCAGAGATCTTCCAGGGGGTACATCAACTCATCTAGATATTTGCCTAGTTTTACAACAGGCTGCAGAAAAAGCACTAGTGAAGTCAGTACAAACTAAAATTTCATACAGACAATGACTTGTTTATACTGCTCTATATACTGTACACTGAAATATAAGGACAATATTTATATCCCAATTGATTTATAATTACATGGTAAAAATGAGAAAGCTGTTCAGTAACAGTGAGCTGAGTCACTTTTGCATTTTTATGTCTGATTTTATAAGCAAGTAGTTTTTAAATGAGGTGAAACTTGGGGTACACAAGACAAATCAGACTGAAAGGGGTCCAGTTGTCTGGAAAGGTTGAGAGCCACTGCTCTGAGATGAACAAACAGCCTGCCCCAAATGCTCCCAGCTCCAAATGGGCAGGCACATCCCTGCTCCACCGCCTCAGCAATAGCAGTCCTCGGTGATAACAGAGCCCACGGGCCCTGACATCCTGACAACAAACAGCGGCTGGGCCAGCTGCTCAGAGTGGGGACAGGAGGGCTCGGACCCAATGCACTATAAGCCCTGGGCTATGGGTGGGAATTCCCCCCCCAGGTCATGGGATTCATAGCCAGGCTCTCACCCATCAGACAGGTGTCCAGCCGAGGCCTCTGGGAGCAAGATATCCTTGCACCAAACAGGAAGCCATGGCAATGCATTCATCCCGATGGCCTGTGGGGCCCTGGCCTCACCCACCAGGCAGCTCGGCACCTAGGCAGAGAGAAGGAAGAACCCACTTGCCTTATGCAGCCTTATAAGCAGCGTGTCCAATTCTACCCAGCCAGTGCTGAGAGAGTCCTCCCCGGAGTTGCTCCCTGCCCCCGCTGCAGTGAGCCCAAGAGGGGAGACCCCCATGGGCATTGGGATGGCTTGAAGCGGGGGGGCGGGAGGGGAAAACCTCCTCACCGTGTGGAGCAAAGGAGCCTCGCAGGGCGCTTACCTGTGGGGCATTGCTCAGCCCAGCCCAGCCAGGTGCAGGTGAGCAGAAGTGAGGTGCAGAGAGCTGCAGAGTATGGCCCAGACTGCAGGGACAACATGTTTGCAACCCAGGCGGGCTTGACTTCCTCTGAACTGGGGCAACGAGTGCAGCACATGCGTGGTGCATTGTCAGGCTCTGTAAAGTGCTGGATGAGGGGGCGGCCCCTGTGGGGAGAGTCCCAGTGATGGCACAGGCGCTAGACAACTCCCTCTCTGGTTCCTTTTCTGTCACTTTCTCTTCCTCTTTCCTTGCAGGCCAGGGTCTTTGTGATTCTGCGTTTGAACGCCCAGGGCAGGCGCTCACTCCTGAGGAGCTGACAGAGGAGGCCTGAAATGTTCCCAGCCACAGTGTTGGGGACACTGGGGCATGGCCACTAGGTAACTCGAGGGGATGGAAGACCACGAGTGTCGATGAAGCCCCCTCGCACTAGGCCCAAGTATCCTTGGCCCGCGCCGCCTGGAGGCACTCGCAGCAGTTATGCTGAGGATCTGCAACAATATGTTGCAGAGTCAAACTGCCTGAAACTAAACAAGGCCAAACAGGGCAAATATAAAAAACCAATGCTAAATAAAGCAGCTTTATGTATAGTTTAACAAATAATACAAAAAACAAGGAAACTAGCTGGTAACTAAATTAGCTGGCTATATGGATACTTAGGGCAGCTTGCTATTAAATAAGTATGCTAAAAATAAATGTATAAAAGCCTGTGTAACT
The DNA here is from genome assembly GCF_965152275.1 of Natator depressus. Classification (NCBI taxonomy): domain Eukaryota; kingdom Metazoa; phylum Chordata; order Testudines; family Cheloniidae; genus Natator; species Natator depressus. The sequence goes on along the minus strand of NC_134241.1, from coordinate 38,183,185 downwards.
TCCTGCTCTGTGTGCAGGATTTAAGATTCTATTCTCCCTGTACCTTTTTGCAGCTGCAAATAAACTTTCCTGCTTCTCCACCCTGTTGTGATTATTGGGTGAAGCACACCGGGTAACGAACCAACCCCTGCTGTTGTTTTGCCTCTCGGCACTGGGTGCCGGCAACAACAGCATGTCTCTGGGGGCATACAGCCAGGACAGCATAATGGCAACCAGACAGGGGTCCGGATTTTCAAATGCCTACACCTGCCAGGGAGAGCCAGAGACATAGACATGCCATAGGCACACATGGCAGCCAGCAGATTGCGAGACACCCTGTAGTCAGCCTGGGGAGCCAGCCCTGGGCCCTAAGCAGCAGAATCACAGCTCAGCAGCGTAACATATTTGTAACGGTATTTAGCTGCACCAAGGCACTTTGGAAAGTCCCAGCCGGTGCCTCTCCGCAACTTAAAAAATCTGGCCCAGGTCCCTTGGAAACATCCACGGCCAGCAACCAGATACTGGGGCTGAAGGAACAAGCAGTTCTTTGGCTGGCCAAAGACTTCTCCCCACCCCATGCCCTTGTGGGACAGACCAACAGGCTGGAATAAGGATTAAACTACTGGGTTCTCTAGCCATTTAATAGGGGCCTGTAGAAATTACTCTAGACATCTGGAGCATTTCATAGAGAACTGGGTCCTTTTCCAAGGGGAAGCCTCTGGAAACTGCTTGTTCTCCTTTACACCCGGGAGGACTTTTCCACAGGGTGCACACACTGTAAGGTCCAGTGACACAGTGACAGATGGGTGATTCCCAGAGAGCTGTGCATCGTAGAATGACTAGGATGGACAGGGATCGGATGCATGGCGGGGTAGGACAGTGTGCTGCAGGCTCCCAGAAATGCTGTGGCTGCTTGCTAAGACATCCAGCTCTCGCTGAGACTTGCACCGAGCTGGCTGCCGCTCACTCAGGCCACTGCAACGGTGTGGGAGCACCCATCTTTGCTTTAGCTGCAGCAGCTGCTGCAAGGGGAACTCCCCTCCTGCATCCCCCCCAAGCGCCGTGGTGCAGGGATGGACCAACTCATCCCCACTTGCCCCACTGCTGGACGTACCAGTGATGCATGGAGAGGACCCAATAGAGCAGGGCCAAGCTGCAGCACCGAGTGTGAATCTTGCAGCCACTACAACCCACCTCTACATGCAGTTTCCTGGTCTGCTCTCTAGCTCCTCCCCACCCCCCCCCCCCCCCCCCGAGCTCCTGCTGCCTTTAGCTTTCTTGCGAGCTGGCCAGTGCAGGCACCTCCTTAGCAGCAGGCTGTCAAAGCAGCACAACCCCCAGCAGCCCCTGCCACTGTCATCCTCCTCTGCGAGCTGAGCACTTTGGAAAACTTGGTCATGACTCCCTTCTCCCACCCATCCTTCCTTGGCCAGCCAACCATGCAGCTTCCTGCAATGAGATACTGGGGGCAGGGGGAACGAGCAATGGGAAAAAGGGAGAAGGAGCCACTGGCCCAACTCCCTGTGCACCCTTTATGGGTCCCTAGAGAAAGGCCAGCAGGGTGACCATGCCCTGTGGCTTCTATCTCACCCCCTTATTCCAAGCCATAACTAACAGCCCAGGCAGCTGCGCTGTTGCCCAGGGCCTCTCTCACCTGCAGCCACCTTACACCAATAAAGCACCAGCAAAGAGAGCAGAAATCCCGCCGCCTCCCAGCAGGACTGGGGCAGACTGGGCAGTTCAGCGTTCCTGCAGTGTGGCGCCTTCTGAACAGCAAAAAGCCCTGAGCCGGGCTCCAGCCCTGTGCAGCTGGCTGAATAATGGAGATGGTGAATAATATTGTTATTCGGTGAATAAATTATTCAGGACTTTTCTGCATTATTCAACCAATTCTATTTTCAGAATGTTCCGAAGAGCTGGGCTGGTGGAACAGGGCGCCGCAGGGACGTTGCAGGAGCCAGGCCTAGCAACATCAGAGCTAATGCCACGCTTCAGAGAACTGACCTGGGGTGGAGAACATGGCAGAGCTCAGAAGCAGTGAGGCCCCATGACACCTTTTCCTGGAGGTCAGGCTGGGCCTGGGGTGAGATTAAGAATGGGCCTGGAACAGGGGGCCCCAGCCTCTGTCATTTAAACCACCAATAAACTCACTCAGGTCCCAATCCCTTGGTCATATCTGTGCAGCAGGACACCACAGTAGAGCTGCCACCTGTCCAGGTTTTCTCAGGAGCATCCATTTTTTGAGGTACCTGTCCCAGGAAAGCTGGACGGGTGCTCAGTGCCCACTGCCAGCTGGCCAGTGTTATGGGCTCAGGATCAGCCCACGAGGCCCATATTTTGCACCTCAGAGGTGGGAGCCCTACCTGTGTCCATGGGAGACCCATTGGGCTTGCCCCCCTGGATCTGGCTACAGGATTGGGGCCTAGCACATCAGCTGACATGCTGGGTGTGATCATCATGGTTAATGCTGCAAAACAGTTCCCATGCTAGAGCTGCAAATCCCTGTTTGCCCAGCCAGAGAACCAGCCGAAACCTGCCCCTGAAGGGAGACTGGCTAGTCTTGGATGAATTGAGATAAGTCAGGCTGTGTTTCTGGGCTAGGAGTCAGAAGAGGGATTTGCCCAGCTACAAAGTTCTGACCTTGTTTAGGTGAGAAGAGCCTGGAAGTGCCTGAGCGCTGAAAGGTCATAGTGGGCAAGTCGCTAGAGCACAGTGGGGAGAGCAGCGTTAATCCATGGATTGGTTTAAAGTAACAGCAGAAAATGTAGGACTGAGCAAATGCCCATCCCTGGGGATTTAACTAATACTCACTACTAGTCACTGACCTGTGTAGCTCAGAACCACGGGCCAGATTACGCTGGAGCGGCAGGTGAGGGCACAGTGCTAGGGGCTGACACTGCCCCACTCAGCAAGGGGCCCCAGGCCTTGTAACTGTGTACGGTGCAGGGACAGCACTCGGGCCATGGGTACTGCATGGGGCGAGTGAGCCACAGCTACTCTTCAAAGCTGGCGAGGAGCCTCCCAGCCCCGGACATCCCTCAGTGACAGGTCCCCCGAAGCTCCCCCAGCTTGTGGGCTTGGAATGTTTCAGTCCCAGGACTGAGAACTGCCCTGCTCCCCAGCCCTCTCCCCCAGGGCCAGGCTAACCAATAGTTCCACATGCCCAGTGCCACCCCAGGACATCCCCGCTCTGGAACAGACCAAAAATGGCTTTTTCGATTCACTAACAATCACAGACCAGTTCAGATTTGGCTGGAGCTGAACCCAGTGTTTTTCTTCTATATTTCAGAATTGCCACCAATCCAAAACCTCAGTTATTCACCCTGATCTGCTCTGCTCCGCTCCAGGGTTTATCTGGGTGTCTCTATGTACCACACACCTCTTCTCCAGCCTGGCTCCTGTGGGCCAAACCCCAGGCTGTCCCTGTCCCATGAATCACCCTCAGCCCCATCCCCAGTCAGGTCCCCGGGTGTGGGGAAGCTCCTTGTGGGGAGAAGGTGGAGCAAAGGGAAGGGGCATGGCGGATCGGGCAATATTAACGAGTCGCAGGAAATGAGGCTAATTGAGGAGGGAACACATGGGTGGCAATGCCTCAGATAGGAATGGTATGAGACAGAGAGAGGGAGCTGGAGGCAGAGGGGAAGGGGAAGATGGGGATGGCAGAGCAGGAAGAGGACAAGGGAAAGCAAGGAAAGACACAGCTTTGCAGCTAGTGCATGATGGATGCAAGTGCAGGATTGGCCTGGATCCTTGACACCAAATGGCAACAGTTTATCAGGTGATAATCTCAGCCTCTTCCAGGGGGCCCCCTCCACACCACAGCACTGTCCTAGCACCCCCCCGGACTCACTTGCCCCCAATCTCCCCTCCCCCCAGGGGCCTTTGAGCTCCTCCCCCAAGGAAAGACATTGCTCATGCTTCTTGTGAGTGTACCAGCTTTGGAAAGGCCAGAGCTGCTGTTCAGTCCTTTAAGGCTGGCCAGGATAACCACCGGGCCTGGGGTGCAGGGGACAGTTGTGCTGGCTACCTGGCCAGCCAGGTCCTCACATACTGCGGCACTACTGCTGAACCCTGTCCTCCGGCCCTGTCCAGACTCCCAGCCCAAGGAGCCTCCCAGGAATTGGAACCACATCAGGAGCTGCAGCTCTTACCCGCCCCACAATTGGAGGGATGTCCTCTCCCCCGTAACTGCATTGGCGCAGATGTGCCAACCCTCACTTTCCTGTGGACTATCACAGGCATCAGAAGAGAGCCAGAGCCAGTCACCCCAAGGGCCCAGCTCCCGCAGGACTCAGGTATGTGCGAGTCCCACACTGTGCCCACCTCTGGGCCAGGGCAGGGTGAGGGGCATACCTGGGACAGAGCTCTAGCTCCAGGCAAGCAGCTGTTGTAGCCCAACAAGCTTTGATGGGGAAGGAAGCGTTGCTGGGGGCCCCTGCTGTACATTTTCCAGATGAGATCCTCCCCAACCAGGCAGAGGCCTGTGCCACCAGCTGGTCCTCTGAGCCCTTGGTGTGGGGGATCCAGCTGGATGAGATGGAGAGAGAACAGCCAGGTTCTGCCAGGCTGAGGCAGGAGTGGGGCTCCCACAGGAAGCACCAGGTGGTGGTTGTGGCCGTGAGTCCAGGGCAATGCTGGCTGCAAGGGCCAGGCCTTGAGCACCTTGCATGGACACTGGGCATGCAGCTGCCCTAGAGAGACCCGGGGCTGCCTTGGCACTGAGAACTGCAACTGGGAGAGTAGAGACAAGGGCACAGGGCCCCAGGCAGAGGTTGGTGCCACCAACAGACACGGTGTAACAGTAACACCAAGCAGTATTTCCAGGGCACTCATCCCTGGCCAACACCCCCTCCATTCTGGTCTGTGCCCAGAGCTCCCTCTGTGCCAAGCCCAGTGCCCCCTCCCTGCCGGTCTGTGCCCAGGGCTCCCTCTGTGCCCAGCCCAATGCCCCCTCCCTGCCGGTCTGTGCCCAGGGCTCCCTCTGTGCCCAGCCCAATGCCCCCTCCCTGCTGGTCTGTGCCCAGGGCTCCCTCTGTGCCCAGCCCAACGCCCCCTCCCTGCCGGTCTGTGCCCAGGGCTCCCTCTGTGCCCAGCCCAATGCCCCCTCCCTGCCGGTCTGTGCCCAGGGCTCCCTCTGTGCCCAGCCCAATGCCCCCTCCCTGCTGGTCTGTGCCCAGGGCTCCCTCTGTGCCCAGCCCAGTGCCCCCTCCCTGCCGGTCTGTGCCCAGGGCTCCCTCTGTGCCCAGCCCAATGCCCCCTCCCTGCTGGTCTGTGCCCAGGGCTCCCTCTGTGCCCAGCCCAGTGCCCCCTCCCTGCCGGTCTGTGCCCAGGGCTCCCTCTGTGCCCTGCCCAGCCCAATGCCCCCTCCCTGCTGGTCTGTGCCCAGGGCTCCCTCTGTGCCCAGCCCAACTCTCCCTCCCTGCCGGTCTGTGCCCAGGGCTCCCTCTGTGCCCAGCCCAATGCCCCCTCCCTGCCGGTCTGTGCCCAGGGCTCCCTCTGTGCCCAGCCCAATGCCCCCTCCCTGCTGGTCTGTGCCCAGGGCTCCCTCTGTGCCCAGCCCAGTGCCCCCTCCCTGCCGGTCTGTGCCCAGGGCTCCCTCTGTGCCCTGCCCAGCCCAATGCCCCCTCCCTGCTGGTCTGTGCCCAGGGCTCCCTCTGTGCCCAGCCCAACTCTCCCTCCCTGCCGGTCTGTGCCCAGGGCTCCCTCTGTGCCCAGCCCAACGCCCCCTCCCTGCCGGTCTGTGCCCTGGGCTCCCTCTGTGCCCAGCCCAACGCCCCCTCCCTGCCGGTCTGTGCCCAGGGCTCCCTCTGTGCCCAGCCCAGTGCCTCCTCCCTGCCGGTCTGTGCCCAGCCCAACGCCTCTCCCTGCCGGTCCGTGGCCAGGCCCCGTCTGGGATCACTGCCCTCCCTACGCCGCGGGCCGGAGGCACTGGCTGTGCCCGTGGAGCGGCGCCCGGCGGCTGGGAGGAGCCCGGGCCCGGCTGGGGCGGAGCCGACAGGCGGGGGCGGATCCCGGCAGTTCCGGGCTCCCCCAACCCCGGCCGCTGCAGGACACGGCGCAGCTCACCGGGGAGGATGCAGCCGCCTCCCCGCAAGGTGGGTCAGGACGCGGCTGGGGAGCGGAGGAGCCCGGTGCCCAGACCGGCGGTGTCCGGGGCGTGCTGTGGGCAGTGGCTGCGCTCGGCCCTTGCCCTGCCCGCTCAGCCCTGCAGCACCCTGCCTTGTCCCCTCTCGGCTCCTGCTTTTCCAGGCTATTGCTGGGTTCCTGCTTAGCAGGGTCTGGAAGTCAGGCCACACCGGGCGGGGGGAGGGGTCTGTGGTGTGGACAGCGGCGAGCCGATCGTGGGAGGGGGCCGCTGGTGCTGCAGAGGGTGTGAGGCCCGGGGTGGAGAGCACAGGTCCAGGCCCTGACCTAAGAACTCCTTCCTTGGCAGGTGAAATTGACCCAGGAGGTGAAAGTGCGCTTCATAGAGCAGCTGTCCAGCCTTCAGAGTAAGCAGCAGCGAGAGACAGAGCTGTTGGAGGACATCAGGTACCGGAGGCCAAAGCTGCCTTGGATCAGGGACTAGCAGAGAGTGGCTGAGTCTATCCTGCGCCTTGTGCCTTGCTGTCAGCCCCCCAGGCTGATCCTTCTGGCTGAGACCTGCAAACTCCACCAGGCTGTACCCCTCCCCCCGGGGCATCCCTCATTTGGGCAATGAGCTAGGTGGAGTCTTTTTCCTTCTTCACAGTGGGGGAAGGAGACAAATGAAGCTGAGAAGCAGGAACCCTCTGGGCAGCCTGTGCCCTGTGCTGTTCACCAGCAGCTCCTGGTGATGGTGCCGGAAGAGACCCATGGGAATGCAGGGTGGGGGACAGCAGTAGCGGGGATATATTACAGCGACAGTAATTTAAAATGCATTTAGCAGCTACTAAGAGGTCACTGACAGCCGAGGCTGGAGGCAGAACCCTCAGCCCTGTAAGGTGTAGGCAGTGGCAATACACTTCTGCTGCCCCACTGGACACGGTGTGTCATCTGCGGGGCCCATTCGTGTCCCCCCCCGCCGCACCCCAATGTGGGCCCATTCGTTTTGTGCCTGTGCTGGCTGGTGTCGGTTGTGATCATGCTTTACATGGTGAGGATACGTACTGACCAGGGACTGACCTAAGTCTCAGCCATTTGTTCCACCTGTGGACCATCGAGCAGCCGTCACGTGGGAACAGCTTCCATTTGCTGCTCACCTGGAGTATGTTGGGATGGGCACCGTGGAGGCAAAAGGCTCCATGCCCTTTTACTAGCTCTGATGCAGGCAATCCCCAGGACTCATGGGTGTGGTGTCCGAGTGGCCGTGCAGGGTGCATGGGGAGCTGCAATGAAGCCGGGCTGACAGATGAAGGGTGAGGGGCTCTGGGCATGTCCTGAGCCATGTACAAGCTGCCACTTACCACCATGTGCTCTCCATGCAGGTCTTACAGCAAGCAGAGATCTGCCATTGAGCGGGAGTATGGGCAGGTAAGGAGGGGCCACGTCTCGGCCTTTGTTCAGAGACATCACTGAGCGCATTCCGGTACAGGTGTGTGTAATCTGAATCCCAAGGTGCTAATCACAGGCCATGGCAGGGGTGACTCAAAGGCAATTAGGGCAAGAAGTCAAAGCAGTTTGGCAACCAGCCTTAGTCATGGTCTGTTTGTCATGGCTCAGAGCTCACAGTAATGTCACGCCAAGCAGGAGGAATAGGGCTGGCCTGTTCCACCTGTTTGAAGCCAGTGTTCTTCCGAGCTGTGGAATGAACCCCAGAGCCGCTGGGGGGGGTCTGGTGGAGGACAAGATGTGCAGCTGTCATTGTCTTGTTCTCCAGGCTTTGGTTATTTGGGCACATGGGTGCTGTAGAGCCATCAGAGTGCATGCGAGGGAGGCCCGAAGCCCAGGGATGAATCAGGTCTGTTAGCGGGAGGTCAGGTCATATGTCTATTCCTTGGGGTTAAGTTTGGGGAAAGCCAGGCTGGGCCCCATCCAACGAGGTGCTGGGTCCCTCCATCCCCATGGAACTCTACAGGCTTGAGCCCTTCCACTGGAGTCCAAAAGGATCTATTGGCATTGGACATGGTGTAGCTGAGCGGGCAGCTCTCGCCGTTCCTCCGCTGGACAGGCTCTGAGTCAGCCCTCCTTCGCCGGTGGTACCTGAGCTGGGGCAATGCGGCGTCCGGGTTCCATCACTACCTCTCCCAGCAACGATGCCTCCTCTGCTGTCAGCTGGCACCAGCATGGAACTGTCATTGGGGAGACCATCTGGGTGATGTGCAGAGCCCTGGGCATAACAGCCACGTGGAGCAGGGCTGCTCAGCACCTGGTCAGAGGGGAGCATCTCTGCCAGGCTGACATGGCACACTTCTGCTCTCTCCATCCTGCTGCCTGCAGTGCTGGGTGTTAGACTGCAGGAGGGGGGTGGGGGCATATGTTTAACCCTCATGGCTCTGGTGAGTCCCACCAGCAATGGGTGTTGCTGCCATTAGCCCCTCTTCTCCTGCTCCCTCCTGGCCCAGTAGCTTCTCCTTGGGCGTAGGTCACGCATGAGAACACATCCAGGATAAATGATTCTGCACCCACCCCGAGGCAGGGGCATTCGGTCCCTTCTGCTGGGCTGTTTTCTCCCGGTGCTAGAGAGAGACCATGGCAGTGGGTGCAATCAAAATATCAAGAGAGGGCCTGATCCTGCAGTAATTTTCCCACACGGCCACATTGGAGCCAGCTGGGCCGTGACTGGGACTAAGCGTTTGTAGAACTGGGCCCAAGGAGGAGCTTGGTGTTCATTCAGCAAAACCCTTATGCCTCCTGCACTCTCACAGCTCCCCCCTGCCGGCTCCCCATCCCCCTTACTCTGGATTTTCTCCTCACGATCTCCCCCTCTTTTTCCCCCCCATAGTTCCCTCCCACCTGCAATAGAAACAGAGGCACCGTCATTCCTAAGTAGGTCACTGGTCTGATGTAAAACGTGAAATGCCCGTCACGCTATGTGTCGTGTCCACAGTGTTACCCCTTGGAAGCAAATTCCTCTCTGAGCCTGGCTGAGCTCCACCTTGTGCCCTGAAGCTGGAGAATCCTCTGGTAAAGTTCCAGTCCAATCTCCATCTTGCAGAGAGTGGATATGGAATGGCTAGAATCTTTCAGGGACTTGGTAATGGGGCCCACTTTCCCTGTTCTCCTTGCTAGGGCCATGGTGCGTGCTGCTTTTTTAAGTGTCAGGTTTTTCTTAAGTGGTTTGCCTCAAATGTCCTGCTGCAGTGAATTCCATAGGTTAACAGAGAATCCTTTCCTTTGATTCATTCAGAACGTTAGCCTTTTTACTTCACGTGCCACCTGGTCCTTAGGCAATGAAAGCCTCTAAATGGCCTTCTCAGGAGAGTTTGTTATCTAGTATTACATTGTGTTTTCATGGTACAGAGCTTCTGCTACAAAGGACAATAAGTAACACCAGCCCACCCGAGCTGCAGCCCCCAAGGGAGAACCAAATGCTGAGCCTGCAAGGTGAGGAAGGGAAGAAACTTGAAGGTACCAGGCGAGGGTTTGAAAGGGTGGAAAGAGAATGAGCTCCCCAAAGAGCTGGGGGTAATAGAGAGAGTGCGATAGACTCAGCAAGAGAAGAATTCATGGAGACAGGAGGAGTGAAGGGAGCAGCCGGCAGGTGTGAAGGAGTGCTGGGTCAGCCTGTGGTGTTAAGGGTCAGGGTTCCCAAGTGTTCAGTGCCCCTGGTGGGGCCAGACCTCCCAGAGGGGCTTGAGCCTGAGCTCTCCTGAAAGAGAGCAGAGGGGACTGCGTGGGTGGCTGAGGACTGTGCCGTGAGCAGAAAGAAGACGAGAGGTGTGACCCACCAGCAAGTGGCTGCTGGGGCTGCGGAGGCTCTGGCCCCATTGGCTCTGTGGCAGGGCTGTGAGATGCCTATAAGGTTAGACACATGGCTGCACTGAGGAGAAGCTGACTAATGAGGAAGCTGGGGCTCCTAGTGGTGATACCAGGAGGATATGGGGCATGCTCGCATGAGGGAGGGTAGGATTGCTGCCAGGCCCTGTTCAAATTGCCTTCACTCAAGAGGAAGTGGAGAAGGGCAGGTGGAGAGAGAGGTGGCTACGCAGAGAGTGGGAGGCCCTCTGTGTGCTGATGGCACCGCTGGCCAGGAACCGAGACAGTGTCGCCAAGTGGATGAATGCAGCGAGCAAAGCTGAGTAGGGCACCTGGGAACATCCTGAGACAGACGCGCATGCGGGCTTCTTCCAGGGAATCAGGACTAAGGGACACTCCAGAGAGGGGGGCTGTGTGCCCCTGTGACAAGGCAGGAGGTGATGGGGACACCCCAGAGAGGGGGGTTGCATGCCCCTGTGAAAGGGGACGGGGTGGTGGGGACACCGCAGAGAGGGGGGCTGTGTGCCCCTGTGAGAGGGCCGGAGGTGCTGGGATACCCCAGAGAGGGGGGACTGCGTGTCCCTGTGAGAGGGGCCGGGGTCCTAGGCACACCTCAGAGATGGGGGCTGTGGGCCTCTATGACTGTGGGCTGGGGCCTGTCTGTGCCTCTTGCTTTTCTCCTCTCCAAAATGAAAGGGCCCTGATCGGTGTTGCTTCCTCTCGCGGCTGCTCTGGCCACCTGTCTCCTTGTCTGGCCCGCTCCTCTGGCAAGGTGGGTAGGCGAGCGAGCGCAGAGGTGTCTCCTGTGCACATGACATCCTTCCTGTGTTATTTCCTGCCTGTCCCTGCTCCGACCTAACTTCTTCTTCTCTCTCCTGGCTGCTGCTGGGCGCTGAGCAGACGTCGTCACTGCCCATGTTGATTCCTAGGCCTAGCTCGAGAGATTACCACTAACTCCCCGCCCAGCTGTGTGTGAGTACTTGATGTGGCCCCGCTGTGTGTTGCGTTCCACCTGTCTGTGTTGATTCCATCTGCTGCCATGTCCCATTTCCTAGGTTAAATCTCTCAGCCTTGATTCCCATAGAACAGATCATTCTGTGTTGTCAGCAAGCCCCCATTTGCCAGGCTGCTACACAGTCTTCTGAACTGGCCCCTGGCTGGGCACCTTTTCCCATGCTACGAGCTGGGTATTTGCTGGCCAGTCGTGGTCACGACTCTCAGCCGAGTTTGAGAGATGGGGCGGAGAAGGGAGCTCGCTGTCACTCCTCAAAACCCCAGACCCTCCTCCAGGTCTGACACGTCTTGGATTTATTCTGGGGTTGGAGGAGAATATTTTGGAAGGTGCAAGTGAATTGGCTGACTGGTCGAGCTGTTTCGTAGCCTTGAACTCTGGCACGCTGCTGGCTCTCCAGCTTGCCCAGGGGGGCTCTGACCTCACTCCTTTATCTCTAGCTGCTCTCACTCCTGAAAACTGCCACTGTTTATTTGCTTTAATCCTGTTGCTGGTTTCCCCCCATGGTGGGTGACAGGCCCAGGAGAAGCAGGATTGTTCCCTTTCCAGATCACGTTATTCAGGGGCTGACATCTCGCTGCAGTCCCCTGGCAGCAGCTCTATAGTGTCCCTGTTGCTAGGCGGCTCCTGAGAGCTGCTCACTCTGCCAGCTGAGCCAGCACATGCTAATGTCTAAGCTCTGGAACCCTGTGGGCACTGGGGCTCACCGGGTCGGTCCCCTTAGCCAAAGAGACTGGGCGACCAGCGTCAGCCAGAGCTTGGTTCTTCCACTCCCACCTCCTCCCCAGGGCTCTGTGCTCTCGAGCTCGCTGGGAGAATGGGGCCCCTGCTGGAGGTGACATGCAGGCCTCCCGGTAGCTGCAGGTGTCACTTGCATGAGGTCCATGTTCCTTGGGCTGTGACCACACAGGAAGGATGCGCTGGATTCATTTGAACTGGTTGCGAAGGTGGTGGTGTTAAAGTGGTGCAGACCCCGCCGTGGACACTTTCTCTTCCCGAGCAGCTCATTTCCATGTAGCCTGAACCTGTCCCCACTCAAGTGAACCGAAACGGACAAAAGGCTGGTTTAAACCAGAATAAGAGCATCCACGCAAGGGTTTCATGCCCTGGGTTAAACCAGTGCAACGCCCCTGTGTGGACAGCCCTTAGTGGGTACCACAGAGGGGATGGGCCGTGCCTGCTGCATCGGGCGGCGGTGGGCATTGTCTCGCCAACCAATTGCGTAATGATGCCACAGCCTCAGCAGAGTTTGCCAAGCTCCCTGCCTTGAGCAGGCCTCGGTTTCTGCTTGGTGCTCAGGAGGGAGATGTGCCCCCGCAGCAGAGCTACCTGCTTTCTCCGAGAGAGGCTCACAATGTGTCTGGCGGCTGTGCAGTCAGGCCACAGACCCTGGGCTGCAGGGGGCTGTGCTAGGCTCTGAGTCCCCTCAGGAGCCTGTGCCAGCTGCCCACATAGTTCTCTGTGCTGGAAGCAGGGTCATTGCTGGCCTCTTGCCCTCCATTGCCCGTCTCAGTGGCTGGTGCCCCTCCCTGCCCCCACGCCATCCTACCTCCAGGACGCAGCTGATTGTGTTGTTGGCCCGTCTCTAAGGCAGACTTCGCCGGCCTAGCCATATCGGTCAGTGGGGTGAAGAGTGGGATTTGTATAGCTCGAATAGTGCCAGCCAAACCCCTAGTGCAGGCACAGCCGCACTGAGATAACACAAACCCTCGTCATACTGCATCTTTGCCAGAGTGGCTTATTTTGCTGAGGGGACTGGATTAAGCTGGGCTAGTCCAAATACAGTTTGCCAGGCTGAGCTGCGTCTGCGTGAGGAACACGTTGCCAGTATAGGACAGCGGTTTAACCACCCTGGCCAAGCCTTCTGAGTGTAGGCCTGCTCTTGGTTTGTGACTCCATCGCCCCTGCTCCACTCAGCTGCCTCGTTTCCTGCCTCCCTTGCAGACCAGGGTTCTCCCCTGTAATAGATACTTGTGCTCTCGCTCTCCAGCTGCCTCACTCTGTTGCTGGCCTCCTGCCCCACTCATTCTGTCCCCTCGCTTGCACTGCCCCTCCATTTCATTGTTGCAGGCAGCAAAGGGCCCAAAGGGGCAGAGAACAGTGGCCAAACTCTGGCCTTGGAGAGCTCTCAGCCTCCCGCAGCAGGAGGCGCTGGAGGGAGAGGTGCATTAGTGCTGGCTCCTCGCTGCTCCATTGCCGGCCTCTCCCAGAGGGAGGCCCTGGAGGGAGGGGGGCTCATGGTTAGAGACAACGCACTTGACTCTGTACCTGGCTGAATGACTGCACAGCCTTGGTCGGTGCCGCGCTCGTTCCCCAGTTCTTCTGACTGTCCCGGTGTGGGAAGTGTGCCCTGGGGGGCGCTGCTGGGACATGTGCAGTGTGCATAGGAACAGCCGTGGTTTTGTTCTCTGAGGGGGGCATTGCTGGGAACAAACCAGGAGGTGGAGGAGCTTGGTGCCCTGGGTGCGAGCCCTGTCTGGGAGAAGCCTCCTCCCCTCATTGGCTGGAAGCCCCAGGTGGGGCCGGTAGAGGAGACGCACCGGTGACTGATCTAGGGTTTGTTTGCAGGCACTGCAGAGGCTGGCGGGTCAGTTCCTGAAGAGAGACTGGCAGCGGGGCCGAAGTGAGACCAACGACTCCAGGTGGGACAGCTCCCTGGGCCCTGAGCCTGCTAGCCACGCGCTGTTTGTACTGGACTGGCCTGCCCTGCCCTGCTGTCAGCATCTGGGGCTGTGAGGGAGCTCCAGCCAGGGGCAGCTCTCTGCTATGTTAGTCCTGGACTTGCCAGCAGGAGGCACTATAAAGAATAGCATAGGAACACCAGCTGTAGGGAGCTCAGAGTAACTCCAGTCCCAGCCTTCTCCAGCAGGGGGCACTGTAGGGAGCAGAACAGGAGAGCTGGCTGTTGGGGGAGCTCTGTTCTGTTAACTTAGGTGGAATATATGGGCCCAAAGAGTCAGAGATGTTAACATGACCCACTCACTCACTGTCCAGCACTAAATGGGGTTAAACAAGGGTCAGGGTTTGCTACCCTGAGACCCCAGCGTACATCGTACCGTGGCAACACCTCATTAAGCAGCCTGTTATTGAAGATACAGCAAAGGAGGAAAAACAGTTCAAGAGTTTGAAATGTGAAGTATTAAGTCAGGCTGTCAGTGTAACCACATCCCTGGGTCCCTTCCCCTTAGCTGGAGAGTCTTTAGAAGGAAAAGCCCCTTGTTGGACAGTCTCTTAGATGGTATCAGAGATGGTAATAACTGGCCTTTCGGGGAAAAGAAGTTAGCTGGAGCTGGAATTGTTGTTAAAGCCTGATCCTGCTGTCTAGAAAACAAAACAAGGCAAACACACACCGAAGGGGAGAGATGAGAACAGCGAGGGCAGAAAATTCAGCTTCTGGCTCTGGTGTTGACTTTCATTCTCAGCTTCGCTGCTGGAACAAAACAGGCCCAGCACATGGTCTGATTAGCTGCCCTGAGACCTGGCAAACTAGTACGAGTATCAGGCTGTTTAGGGCATTGCTTTGAGCTTCCTCTTTGATGCCAGGCTGACAGAAGTGTTGCAAAATATGCAGTCTTGGACGGTTAAGCCAGGCTCATATTAGACCGAAGGAAAAAGGGGAAGGGGGAGAAGAGAAGAAATAAGGTAGGGAAGAAAAAAGACACATGGGGGTGGGGGGGAAGCAGTCCCACCCCTCCCCCCCACAAAGTTTCTTTCTGAGAACACAAGGAGCAGTGTTGGCGGACTAGCCCATCCTCTCGGTATGTTGGTTGCCAATTCGGTCTAATTGCCAGTTAGGGTTGCCAACCTTCCTGGATCAACCGAGGGTCTCCCGGAATCGGCCTCAATCTCCCGGTGACTATTAAAGGCGATCTGGGAGATTTTAATAGGCTAAAGTCCAGTCAGCGGCGCAACAGGGCTAAGGCAGGCTCCCTGCCTGCCCTGGCTCCGCATGGCTCCCAGAAGCGACTGGCATGTCCGGCTCCTAGGCAGAGGGGCGGCCAGGGGGTCTCTGTGTGCTGCCCCCACCGCAAGCACCAGCTCCTCAGCTTCCACTGGCCAGGAACCATGGTGAATGGGAGCTGCAGGGGCAGCGCCTGCAGGCAGGGGCAGCGCCTGCAGGCAGGGGCAGCGCCTGCAGGCAGGGGCAGCGCCTGCAGGCAGGGGCAGCGCCTGCAGGCAGGGGCAGCGCCTGCAGGCAGGGGCAGCGCCTGCAGGCAGGGGCAGCACACAGAGCCTTCTGGCTGCCCCTGAGCCTAGGAGCCAGACATGCAGGCTGCTTCCAGGAGCCGCCCGAGGTAAGTGCACCCCAAACCCCTACCCCAGGTCGGAACCGCTCCCACACCCAAACTCCCTCCCAGAGGCCCCCCCCCAACACTTTGCTCCAGCCCTTAGCTCCCTTCTACACCTAAACTCCCTCCCAGAGCCTGCACCCCAAACCCCCACCCTGAGCCCCCTCCTGCACTTTGAAACCCACAGCCACAGCCCTCACCCCCTCCTGCACCCCAACCCTCTGCCCCAACCCAGAGCCCTCTCCCATGCCCTGAACCCCCCATTTCTGCCCCCCCCCGGAGCCTACACCCCCAGCTGGAGTCCTCATCTTCTCTTGCACCCCAATCACCTGTCCTAGCCTGGTAAAAGTGAGTGAGGGTGGGGGAGAGCGAGAGATGGGGGGGTGGGGGGTGGAGTGAGCAGAGCCTCAGGGAAGGAACAGGGTGGGGAAAGAGTGTTCAGGTTTGTGCAATTAGAAAGTTGGCAACCCTATTTTGGTCCATTAATTTCCAGTCCCACACTTTTCTTGTTCACCAGGCCTGATCCTAGCACAATCCTTGAGTGATAGCAGGAGCCTTTTTATTTGGACTAATTCTGTTTCCCTGTCTCCTTTTTGCACCTTTTCCCATCAACCTTCATTGTTATTGGAACATTTCATAAATCTTTAGCCACTTCCCACAGTTAGGTTCACAAGCAGGATACATTTGTAGGCCCAATTATCACAAAAGCTCATCACCTTTGCCAGCAGGGGGCACTCTGAGGAATGGGGCAGGAGCACTGGCTGTGGGGAGCTCCCAGGTACTCCAGCCCCAGCCTCTCCCAGCAGGGGGCACTATGAGGAATGGGGCAGGAGTGCTGGCTGTGGGGAGGTCAGAGCTAATTCAGGCCAGGAATGTAAACAATGGGGCCTGCAGTGAGGTTCCTGAAGTCTTTGTCAGGTGCCTCCCTGCATAGCCTGGCATATGCAAGTGCTGAACCAGCAGGAGGTTTCTGAGCTCACCCTGACGGTTTGGCTGGTTCTGTACATGGACTTGGCAGCCTCACTCTCGGCCCCATTTTGAATGTCCCAGATTTTCAGCCATCAGGGAATTGTGCCGGGGGGCTCTGAGGGGGATGAAGCAGTGCTCAAGCAGAGGTGGTGCTACATCCCAGCTGCACCAGAGCAGAGACCCCCAGCCCTGCTGCGGAAGCTGGCCTAGCTATGGCAGCTGATCAGCGAGGAGGGGAGAGAGTGGGTGGGTGCAGGGGGCTAGATCCCAGAGGAACAGAGCATGGGGGAGAGGCTAGATTATTGGGGTGTCTGTTTTGGAGTGTACATCCCCAGGGGTGTCAGGGCAGGGGGACATGGGGATGTCTGGGGTGCAGGGGTGTCTGTTATGGTGTAGATCCCAGAGCGGGTGCAGCTAGGTCTTGTGGGCAGGGTGGTGTCTATATCAGGGTGTAGATCTACGGGGATGTTGGGGAAGGAGGATGGTGTAGCTAGGCCTTGGGGTGGGAGGCACCTGCTAGCTAATGCTGTTAGAGTAGAACCTCAGCATTTTCCCTGCTGTTCCCAGTTCCCCTACCCTGGTGGGAGCAGTTGTGTAGAGATGGCTGTGGGCATTTCACCCTTGTCTAGCCATCATGGGTCCTTTTTCCATTGCTAGCCCAGTCAGAGCTTGAGCAGTGCTAG
Source organism: Natator depressus (assembly GCF_965152275.1). NCBI lineage: Eukaryota > Metazoa > Chordata > Testudines > Cheloniidae > Natator > Natator depressus. The sequence goes on along the minus strand of NC_134241.1, from coordinate 38,166,377 downwards.
GCCAGCCGTGGGGAGAGAGCTGTGAATGCTTGGTGCAGACACAGCCTTTGTGCCTTGGCCGTTGGAATTTCTTGGTACTGAAAGTGGGCAATTATCTTTCTGCCCGTTTGAACTGGAGAGGGGTGTCATGCTGTCTGGAGGCTCATGACACTGAGTGCCAACTGAGGGCAGACTGTCAGAAACAGGGCAGACACCCCAAGCTGGCGGCGTGTTCTGTAATTAGATTTCACCAACCCTGTAACAACTGTGAACTCCTGGATCACTGTACCAGTCTCACCATGGAGTCACAGACAGTCCCCTCAGACTCTCTAGTCTATGTTGCTACCCAGGCAAGGTGGATTTAGCGATAAATGGTCACTTACACCAAAAAAAACACACAATATTCAGATTGCTTCCAGTCCCAAGAGATCAGTCACTTACCGTCAGATCAACTGGTACTGTAGGTCTTACACTAAAGACAACGCCTGTAGCCCATCCTGTAATAAATTTTCCTAGTTAATAAACCTCTAGATAAAGAAATGGGTTATTTACAGGTTGAAGCAAGCAAATGTATACACAAGTGAGTTACCATGTATGATTCCTAAAGGTGACAGAGATGTAATAATCTGTCCATTCAAAATCTCTTTCTGGGCAAACCCAGGGATAACCCTGGAAGATCTCTCACTTCCGTATAGAGTCCCCGGCCCTGGACCTGTTTGCTTCAAGCAGCAAAGAGATGGTCAGTTTTCCTTGTAAGGCATTTTTATATCTTCTTTCCTCAGAAATCAAGCCAATCACAACAGTTCCCATGCAGGTCCCTTCTTCATGGGATGAGGGGAAAGAAAGCACTTAGTCTTTGAGCCTTGATCTCACACAATGGCTCCTTTGCATTTAATGAACAGGATTTAACATCTTGTTAGAGCCCATCGTTTGCATTACACAAGGCTTTTTCCCTGTGTGGCGAGTTACGCAGTCACAGAGGTTTACAATGCAGATGCTTGCTATCACTTTATAACATGGGGCGTAGCTGAGTGAGGACAATACATGCAGCATCCTACAAGCATTTTATAAAACATTAAACACATTATCATCAACTTCACATCTAACATCTATTTTGATTGTGCCAACACACAGGGAAGAAAGACTGGTTTCCAGCTATGCATTTGTAAGCGTTCAGCAAGACCTAGGACCCTGGCACAAGCTGCCAGCATCACAATGAAATTCTTCTTCGCTTCCCATTCCCCACCAGGTTTTGTGGCATTGCAGTGCATTGTTAAACTTTGCCATGTTTCACCCCAGAGGTGACTACATTTACAGAACGAGTGATACCTGTGTGAGAGTCGCTTATCTACCATTAAAATTCAGCCACTTCTGGGTGAAATGCGGCAGAGTTTAACCATGCACTGCAGTGGTGTGTGTGTGTGCATATGTGTGGCATTCTTGAGAGCTCTGGTATTCTAGGGGGAAGGTGCTCCTGCTAAACACTGTCCAGAGCTATTTATTTTCTGGCATACGAGAGGGACAGTGGAGAGCGGAGAGGTTTTCACCTGGAAGATATGAGGGGCAAGAGTCAATGAGGTAGAGAGATGCAGGAAGCTCAGTACAGGCAATAGGAGTTGCAGAGAGGAAAGACATATAGGGGCCAGGAGAGAAGACCTGTTGGCTCATTGGAGCAACCCACGAAGCAGTGGCGGATTAGCTACTGGGCCAGTGGGGCCCATGCCAATTGCGGGGCCCTGGAAAAATGGGTGCCCCCGTGCCCTGCTCCACCTGCCCACCCAGTGCTTCTGCTGGAGAATGGGGTTGGGGTGTAGGGGCTTCCCCTGCTCCCCAGCAGGAGCACCCTGGCAAGCCCCCGTGCCCCAACCTCATTTCCCCGGCAGGAGTGCTGAGGAGAGGCGGGGGGCAAGGGCGACTGCAGGCAAAAGGGGTGGGGAGTGGCCCCCACTTACTCTGGCCTAGGGCCCCTCAAAATGGTAATCTGCCTCTTCCCCCAAGGGCTTTAAAATGGGGGCTCTTGTCCCCTGCACTGTGGTGCCTGCTGGGAGCCCAAGTTTGAGGATTGCACCTCTTCCCGTGTGTGAGGAGGGCAGCCCTGTTCTGGAGAGCTGGGGCTCAGGTGGGGATGAGGAGGAAGAGGTACAGGAAAAGAAGACTCAGAGGGGGTCTCCGCACAGGGGACGGCAGGGGTGGTGCTTCAGAGATGGAGATGTCCTGCCTTGCTGATGGAGCGCATGTGGGGAGAGAAGAAAAGTCCAGGGCCAGAGAGAAATCCAAAGCTACTGAGTGGAGGCCAGTGGGAGGGGAGAGCTAGGAGCTGGAGTGGGTGTGAGGGGAAAGGCAGCTGAGGAGGGAGCTGTCAAGGTTCCTCCCCTACTCTGAACTGTAGGGTACAGATGTGGGGACCTGCATGAAAACCTCCTAAGCTTACTTTCACCAGCTTAGGTTAAAACTTCCCCAAGGTACAAATTAATTTTATCCTTTGTCCCTGGATCTCCACTGCCACCACCAAACTCTAACTGGGTTTACTGTGAAACGTAGTTTGGACACATCTTTCCCCCCAAAATCCTCCCAACCCTTGCACCCCACTTCCTGGGAAAGGTTTGGTAAAAATCCTCACCAGTTTGCATAGGTGACCACAGACCCAAACCCTTGGATCTGAGAACAATGAAAAAGCATTCAGTTTTCTTACAAGAAGACTTTTAATAGAAGTAAAGAAATCCCCTCTGTAAAATCAGGATGGTAGATACCTTACAGTTTAATTAGATTCAAGACATAGAGAATCCCTCTAGGCAAAACCTTAAGTTACAAAAAAGTCACACAGACAGAAATAGTCATTCTGTTCAGCACAGTTCCTTTCTCAGCCATTTAAAGAAATCATAAGCTAGATTACTTACTAAAAGTTCTAAGACTCTATTCCTGTTCTATCCCCGGCAAAAGCAGCATACAGACGGACACAGACCCTTTGTTTCTCTCCCTCCTCCCAGCTTTTGAAAGTATCTTGTCTCCTCATTGGTCATTTTGGTCAGGTGCCAGCGAGGTTACCTTTAGCTTCTTAACCCTTTACAGGTGAGAGGATTTTTCCTCTGGCCAGGAGGGATTTTAAAGGTGTTTACCCTTCCCTTTATATTTATGACAGGAGCTGTCGTAGGCCATGCAGCATTAGGCCATGTCATGTTCTGCAGGGGCTGTGGAGAAGCATGTGGGGGTGCTTTGTGCTGTAATAATGGGGTTTTTCTGGGTCAGACTTTCTGGGCAGCAGGGTGAGATCCCGAGGGACAGGGCTTTCCAAAAACCAGCTGGACAGCAGTGATTCTGCCAAGGCCTGCAAGCATGGCCAGTCGTTCGCAGGGCTGATGCAGGATGTGGGTGGGGCTCGGGCAACTGAGGCGGGTGGACAGAAGCTCAGGAAATGGCTTTGCTGCTTCCAGAGGCAGGGCTGGATAATGGCCCCGAGATAGATCTGGGACTGCACGTCGGCAGAAACCCAGGGAAGAGCCAGCCAGGCTGGGCTGTGCAAAGCACCCAACCCAGGGCTCTCCATTCAGGGTCTGGGAGCCAGGGGGTCCCTGGAGCAGGTTGGCCATCCAGGTGCAATGGAGGAGCTGGGACAGCTGCTGTGGAGACAGGGGGCGGGAGACAGGGTGCGTGTACAGGGCTAGTGTGGGGGAGAGGGGCTGCTCTGCTCCGTGGGGGCAGCCAGGCTCCTTCCGGTGTTCGTCCCCTGCAGGAGTGCCTTTGCCGTCTGGAAGGGGGCGATTGACAGCGCGGTGTGCACCGGGCAGGCCCGGGTGGCAGCCTCAGAGAATTACCGCAGCCTGAGTCTGGAGGTGGCTAAAACCACCCGACTGTCCAAGGAACACCTGCTCAAAAAGGTACAGTCTGTGGGGGTGAGGGGGGGGGAGGAGAGACTGGGGTACAGGCCCCAACCTCCTGCTCTTCAGAGGGGCTTCCCAGAGCAGGGGGCAGGCGCCGGGCGGGCTGGGGGAGGGGCTGTGGGGCTCACACCCCCTCTCTGCCCCAGAGCACGGAGCAGCTGCAGAGGGTACAGGCAGAGCTCCTGGAGACGGTGAAGGAAGTGGGCAAAGCCAAGAAGCGCTATGTGCATCTGCAGCGGGTCAGCGAGGTAGCCAAGGAGAAAGCGACTGATGTGGAGGCCCGGTGAGCAAGCAGCACCTGCCCTGTGGATCGGGGCTGGGGGGGCCTGTAAGGGCATCTAGTAGAGGGCACCATGGTGCCTGGGTGTTGGTCAGATGGTCCATGCAGGAAACATGATCCCACCGGTCCTGGGGAGGGGGAGGGGATCTCCTGACCACCCACCTCTGCCTCTGGCTGCACCCCATGAGAGCAGGGTGCTCTGTGGGGCCTAGAGAGAGCCCCCACTGCAGGCGTGGCTCCCTTGGTGTGGGGTGAGTGTGCCTGTCTTGGAGGGGCCTGTGGGAAGGGGAAGCGACCTGAGCACTGATAGCCATGTCCCTTCTGTAGGCTCCGGAAGAGTGACCATGGCATATTCCACACCAAGGCCAGTTTGCAGAAGCTCAGCACCAAGGTCAGAGTTGTTGCAGGCTCAGGCCTCTGGCCAAGGGGGCCTGGCGGGCACGGTGGGGAAAGCCTGACTCTTCCTGTGGGAGGGGCAGTGCTTTGGGTACAGGGCTGCTGGGAGGCCCTGGGACACCATATGAGGGGAGGGCAGAGCCCTTTGAGGGAGGGGCTGATTGTGGGGAGAGGGGGATGCCGGGGCTGATCGGGGGATTCTCCGCAGAGGGCACGGGGCAGCTGGCCATGCTCTGCCCCATTACCCAGACTGTGCTCTCCCCACCACCCACAGTTTTCCGTGCAGCTGGCCGAGTACTCGCAGCAGCTGGCGGTGGCGCAGAATGAATACCTGCTGACGCTGGGAGCTGCCAATGCCCACCTGGGGCACTACTACCACATCGAGCTGCCTGCCGTCATGAAGGTAGAAGAGCCTTGCCCTGCAGCCAGCCAGCCCATCTGCCAGCTGGGGCACTCATGCTCCTGCCTGCCCTAAGGAGCCAGTCTAGGGGCTTGAGATGGGCTCCAGTGACTAGAGGGGAGACTAACAACCCCGAATCCTGGAGCTGTTCCCAGCTGTGTTGCTGCTTTGCTGAGTGCCCCAGCCCCTCTCTCTGCCGCGTTCCCTAGGGTGACAGCATCCTGGGGCCTGTGGAGGTTCCCTGTGTAGCTCACTGAGAAGGCGGGAGCCTCTTAGCCCTGCCCCAGGAGGGTGGCAGAGCTGGGAGCAGAGGCCTTGGGTGGTGGTGGGCTTGAGGTCCTGGAGTTCCAGGTTTGCTTTGGAAAGCATCTGCTGTGCAGCTGGGGCCGGACATGGGCGAAGGCCCTTCCCTCCTGTTGGGGTTCCCCGGAGACCTGAAGCCAGGCCATATCTGTGCCTGTGATATGTCTCCTGTGCAGCTGCCCCCTGGGCTCTGCCTTTGAGCACCAGGGCGTGTTTCCTGGCGCAGAGGGTTTGCTGCATGTACCCACCTGCTCCCAGGCTGGGGATGCAGTGCTCGCTCCTCTTCCGCACGTCAGGCATGGCGGAACCGCTGTGATTCTGGGAGGGGAGGAGTCCAAGGTCGCTGCCATTGGGCAGCCCCAGCTCGGTGTCCCACGGGCAGGAAAGAACGTGTTTGTCATTTAGCGCGAAACTGCTGATGGGCTGAAAGAGATTCCCCAGCACTACAGCAGCCTTCCTGGCAGAGGCTGGGACAGCCCCTACAGCCAGAACTCCTGCCCCCAGTCCTCCTCATGGCATCTCTCACCATCACAACGTTAAACACCCGGGGCTGTAGGATGGGTCTCCGCAGGTGCCAGGTGCTCTCCTTCCTTCGGGAGAGGGGGTACTCTGTGGTTTTCCTGCAGGAGACCCATACGGATCTGGCCGCCGAAGATAGCTGGTGGCTGGAATGGGGGGACAGGGTCTACTTTAGCCATCTCACAGTTCGTATGGCTGGAGTGGCGACCCTGTTCTCCCCCGACCTACGGCCCGAGGTGCTGGGGATTGCCGAGGCTGTGCCGGGCTGCCTGCCGCACCTCCGGGTACGTATGGAGGGGCTCGTGGTCAATCTTGTCAACGTCTATGCCCCAACATCGGGCCCGGAGTGGCTGCATTTCTTTCAGCAGGCGTCCGCCTTCCTCGGCACCTTGGATCCTCGCGAGTGCCTGGTCCTGGGCGGGGACTTTAATACTACCCTCGAGGAGCGGGACCGCTCAGGGACCGAGCAGTGCCCGGCCACCGCGGACGTCCTCCGGGAGATAGTCGACCATCACTCCCTGGTGGACGTCTGGCGCGACCACCACCCGGATGACGTCTCGATGTTCACTTTTGTCCGGGTGGAGGCCCATTGGTCGTGCCACTCCCAGTTGGACCGCATCTATTTATCACGTTTCCATCTTTCACAGGCCCACTCCTCCAGCATCCGGCCGGCCCCATTCTCCGATCATCACTTAGCCACTGTTACGGTCTCTCTCTGCGCAGAGAGTTTGGGGCCGGCCTATTGGCATTTTAATAACAGCTTGTTGGAGGATGTGGGCTTTGTGGCGTCCTTCCGGGAGTTCTGGCTGGCCTGGCGAGGGCAGCGGCGTGCCTTTCCCTCGGCGCGGCGGTGGTGGGACCTGGGGAAGGTGCGCGCCCGGCTCTTCTGCCGTGACTACACCCGGGGCGCCAGCCGACGGAGGGATGCGGCGATAGGGCAGTTGGAATGGGAGATCTTAGAGCTGGAGAGGTGTCCGGCCGCCAGCCCCGAGGATCCATCCCTCTGCAGGGCTTGCCGGGAGAAGCGAGAGGAGCTCCGGGCCCTTGAGGGCCATCGGGCCCGGGGTGCTTTTGTTCGATCCCGCATCCGCCTCCTTCGGGAGATGGATCGCGGCTCCCGCTTCTTCTACGCCCTGGAGAAAAAGAGGGGGCCAAGAAGCACGTCACCTGCCTCCTCGCAGAGGATGGCACCCCCCTCACGGATCCGGTGGAGATGTGCGGGAGAGCCAGGGCCTTCTACGCAGGCCTTTTCTCCCCGGATCCGACCGATCCTAACGCTTGCAGAGTGCTCTGGGACGAACTCCCGATGGTCAGCGTGGGCGACCGAGACCGGCTTGAGCTGCCTCTCACTCTGGCCCAGTTCTCGGAAGCCCTCCGCCGCATGCCCACCAATAAATCTCCAGGCATGGACGGGCTGACCGTGGAGTTCTACCGCGTGTTCTGGGACGTCCTCGGCCCTGACCTTGTCACCGTCTGGGCCGAGTCTTTGCAGAGCGGGGTCCTCCCTCTGTCATGCAGGCGAGCCGTGCTCGCCTTATTGCCAAAGAAGGGGGACCTCCGTGATTTACGAAATTGGCATCCCATCTCGCTCCTCAGCACGGACTACAAGGTCATAACGAAAGCCATCTCGCTGCGGCTAGGGTCCGTGCTAGCGGACGTGATCCACCCAGACCAGACCTACACCATCCCGGGCCGCACCATATTCGACAACCTGTATCTGGTCAAGGACCTCTTGGAACTCGGGTGTAGGGACGGTCTGTCGTTCGCCCTCCTGTCCCTGGATCAGGAGACGGCGTTCGACAGGGTGGATCACGGGTATCTCTTGAGCACTGTGCGAGAGTTTGGCTTCGGACCCCAGTTTGTGGGTTTTCTCCAGGTGCTGTACGCTTCCGCAGAGTGTCTGGTCAGGCTCAACTGGACCCTGCCGAACCGGTCAGCTTCGGGTGAGGAGTACGGCAGGGGTGCCCCCTCTCGGGCCAGCTGTATGCTCTGGCGATCGAGCCCTTCCTCTGTCTCCTCCGCAGGAGGTTGACGGGGTTGGCGCTACGGGAGCCGGGGCTGCGGCTGGTCCTGTTGGCATACGCCGACGATGTGCTCCTCGTGGTCCAGGACCCGGGTGACTTGGCACGGGTGGAGGCTTGCCAGGCTGTTCACTCGGCAGCCTCCTCCGCCCGGGTCAACTGGGTCAAGAGCTGTGGCTTGGTGGTAGGGGACTGGCGGGAGGCGAGCTCCCTCCCACCCGCGCTTCAGGCCATCCGCTTTATCTCAGCGTTTACCTTTCTGCCACGCATCCGTCTCCGCCGGAGAACTGGCACGGTTTAGAGGGCAGGGTGGTAGAGCGGCTCTGGAGATGGACAGGACTGCTCCGGTGTCTGTCCCTTTGAGGGAGGGCACTGGTGCTCAATCAACTAGTCCTGTCCATGCTCTGGTACTGGCTCAACACCCTGGTCCCGGCCCCGGATTTCCTGGCCAGCCTCCGGACGTTGATTTTGGAGTTCTTCTGGTCAGGACTGCAAAGGAGCCTCTGCAGGGCCTGGAGGCAGAAGACATGGACCTGAGTGCGGAGATACTTCAGGTCCTGCCCTCCATCTCCGCACTCAGGTCCATGTCTTCTGCCTCCAGGCCCTGCAGAGGCTCCTTTATGGAGCAGGTAGTCCAGCGTCGAGCATACTGGTGCATGCCTTCCTGCGCCGCTTCCGAGGGCTCCGATATGACCGGCAGCTCTTTTATCTCCATCTGAGGGGTCTTCCGCGAGACCTCTCCGGGCTGCCAGTCTTCTACCAGGACCTCCTCCGGACCTGGAAACTGTTCACAGTGACCAGGTCCGTGGCGGCCTCCATGGGGGAAGATCTCTTCGCGGAGCCCCTGCTACACAACCCCCAGCTCCGTGTGCAGGTGGCGGAGTCCCCCTCGGTGCGCCAGAGGTTGGTCCTAGCGGAAGTTACCAGAGTTGGAGACCTCCTGGACTACGACCGGGGAGACTGGCTGGATCCCCTGACCCTCGCTCAGCGCATGGGGCTGTCCAGACTTCGTACTCCCCTGCGCGTACTTCAGGAGGTGAGGGCTGCTTTGCCGCCCGCTGCTTGGGTTTACCTCGACCGGGTCCTACGAGAGGGCGCGCCCTGCCCACCCTCCACCCCAGGCCCTCCGGACCTTTTCATTGGGCCCCTGCCCCGTGGACCCGACCGACCCCCCCGCCCCTTCACTGCGAGCCGACTACGCGAGCTGCAGCCGGTCCAGTTCTAGACCGCACCAAGGAAACTTCTCTACACGCTCGTGCTTCACATCCTCACCCTCGCGTCCCACCCTGACGCAAAGTGACAGGACCTCCTGCCACCTCTAGAGGGTGAGGAGCCCCGGCGGGCCAGCCTATATTCCACCTTAGTCCCGAGGCCCGCCGGGGATATCAGTTGGCGGCTCCTTCATGGGGCCGTGAGCACGGGCATGTACTTGGCATGGTTCATCCCAATCCCGGACACCTGCCCATTTTGCGGCATGAGAGAAACCCTGGCGCACGTCTACCTGGAGTGCGCCAGGCTGCAGCCCCTATTCCGGCTCCTCACGAATATTTTGTTAAGATTTTGGTTGCATTTTTCCCCTCACCTCCTTATCTATGCACTCCCTGTCCATGGCCCCACTAAGTCGCGGGACCTCCTGGTCAACCTCCTCCTGGCCCTGGCTAAAGTGGCCATCTATAAAACCAGGGTGAGGAGGTTGGCCAATGGAGTCTCCTGTGACTGTAGGGCCTATTTCCGATCCTCTGTCCGTTCACGCCTCCGGGCAGAGTTCCTCTGGGCGACATCCACTGACTCCCTTGATGCCTTTGAGGAACAGTGGGCGCTGTCCGGGGTTCTCTGCTCGGTGTCCCCGTCGGGTTCCCTTCGTTTGACCCTTTGACCGCACTCCTGTCCCTGTTGTTCATTAGTTGTCCCCTGTGATTAATTGGTTTTCCAGGTCCTCTGGACCCCCCCCTTAGGCTGCAGGGGGATCCTTTAGCAGTGGGCGGGCTTCCTGGATCCCCAATAAGGCCAGAACTCCTGCCCTGCCTCCCACAGCGCCCCCTGGTGGGTCAGGCCAGGAGCTGGGAGATCCACACAAGCTCATGCTGTGTTGGGACAGTAGCTTAGGGGGAAGCCCTGCATTTCCTGAGTGCAGCCCTGTCCCATAAGCCAAGCAGCCGTCCCTTCAGTTCTTTCCAGAATGTCCTTTGGGGCCGGCTCAGGAGCCTCAAACCATGGATCAGCCTGAACTCACACGAAGCCCCGTGCACCTCTGACCCCTTTCTCCCCAGCCCCAGCTGGCCTGTTTGCCCCTTCTCCAAGCAGACCTCACTCCAGCTGATCCTGTTGCCATTCACTGGCTGCCTTCTCCCCTGGCAGTAGGGGGCTATCTTGTCCTTTGAGGAGCCATCCTAGTTTTCCTCTGGTCTGTGTGATCATAGAATCTCTGGGTTGGAAGGGACCTCAGGAGGTCATCTAGTCCAACCCCCTGCTCAAAGCAGGAGCTATCCCCAATTTTTGCCCCAGATCCCTAAATGGCCCCCTCAAGGATTGAACTCACAACCCTGCGTTTAGCAGGCCAATGCTCAAGCCACTGAGCTATCCCTCCCCCTGTGCAGCAGAGCTCAGAGGAGGACTCTCCTCTCCTGCGGGCGCACAAGGGCGTTCTTGGGGAGTCCCGCCAACCCTGTCCTCCCCCCAGTATCTGGCCTGATTGTGCTTTTCCAGACCCTGGATGGTGACTTGTACGATCGGCTCCGGGATCACCTGACCCTGGTCAGTCAGACAGAACTAGAGGCCTGCCACGCCACGCAGGAGCGGTTTCGGGGGATCCTGGAGGCCTCCGCACAGGTAATGGGATCTGCCCTGCTTTGTAAGGAGGGGCCAGTCTCGTCCCATCTCCACACCTTGTGTAGTGCTGGCTGTCCCCACACCCCTACCTCCTGGCATGGTGCCAGCCCCCAGGCATGCCTGTGCCCCTGCACCTGGCTTGGATGTGGACTGCCATGGGTCATGGGTTCCTAGTGACCAAGCAGTGACTTGGCCCCGACTGCCCCTACCCCAATCCCCTTCCAGGGCCCAGTGTGCTGCCCTGCTCACCCTCCCCCTGTTGCTCCTGCAGGTGTGCAGGGAGCAGAGCCTCCTCTTGTTCCTGCAGGATAACACTGTCTTCGCCCCAACTCCTGAGCAGCAGTTCCAGCCATCGGGCGCCGACCAGGTAAGACAGGAGGCCGGGCTCGCGTAGCAGTGGGGACAAGGGACTCCCTGGCAGAGCTCTCCCAGGGTGGTGCCAGGCAGCCGGAGAGGTGCACCAGGGGCCTGTCTGAGGGCTGGCAGCAGGAGGTGGCAGGGTGCACTCTGACCTGTGATACTCTGTCCTAGGCGCGCCTCCTGGAGGCGAGGAGTGGCAGTGCTGTGGAGAGCGGGCTGGAGAAGGAGGCTCGGCGCTGGGCCACCCGGGCAGCCAGAGACTACAAAATAAAGACTCATGGCAAACAGGTGAGTGCCTAGGGCTGCCCAGCTGAGCCCCAGCCCTGGGTTCATCCCAGAGCAGAAGGAGCATCCTCGCTGCAGGGCTTGTCCTGTGCCTCCGGTGGGGGACGGATCCACTTCTCCCTGCCCCCCAAAAACCTCTCTACTCTTGTGGGGCATGGCCAGGAGGTCTCTGGCCTCGTCAGGGGGAGGTGAAGGCAGCCCCCAACCCAGTAGTCCCGGTCTCTCTCCGGGGCGGAGGTCTGGGGCCAGTGGGGTTGTGGTGGAGCCGCAGCCCCAGGCGGCAGGGGGGCTCAGTCTGGCCTGGGCTTGTGCAGGTTCTGCAGAGGATGGAAGCCAGGAGGCAGCAGGCCCCTGAAGCGGAGACGCCCGGCATGGAGAGAAGGATGGAAGAAGTGAGCGAGAACGTCCGGAAAGCAGAGGTGGGTCTGGCAGGTGGGGGGCAGGTCGGTAGGGCTGCGCATCCCTCTGGCTACTGGCTTTGTTCCATGTGCACCACCTGTACTGTGCCCACTGGTTACCCATCCTCCGCTCCTGTGCTGCTGCTCCTGTTGCTGGTCAGTGCACCCAGCGCCGCTGCTGCTGTATGCAGCTTGTTCTGCCAGGATTTGTGCCCACAGAGCCTTCCGTGCAGCTGGAGTGGGAAGGACTGGCCAGGACGTGAATCTCAGCAGCAAGGGGGGTAGACGGGCTGGGTAACACAAGTTCCCGACACGCCATGCTTCTGTGGCAGCTGCAACGGGGCCCCACAATGCACAGACAACGCTGTCGATAATGCTGCATTATGAAAGCATTGTGGAGAGAACATGCTGCTTGCCACGTGTGTTGCTTAGAATCAGCAGGGTGGCCCTGGCTTTCCCTCTGCCCCTTAGCAGACGTGCTGGTCTGGGATTACCCGGCCGTGAACTCTTCTCAAGGCGACAGAGCAGCCTTGAGCTCTGTCCTCGGGTCTCTGCTCCACATGCAGCATTGCACGGTATTTGAATTGGCTTTTTCTTACTCTCATGTCTAGGGCCTTACCAAATTCATGCCCATGAAAAACTGTGAAATCTGGCCTCCCTCTGTGAAATCTGGTCTTGTGCGTGCTTTTACTCTATACTATACAGATTTCACAGGGGAGACCAGCGTTTCTCAAATTGGGGGTCCTGACCCAAAAGCGGGTTGCAGGGGGGTCACAAGGTTATTTTAGAGGGGTTGCGGTATTGTCACCTTTACTTTTGCGCTGCCTTCAGAGCTGGATGGCCGGAGAGCAGCAGCTGCTGACTGAGGGCCCAGTTCTGCAGGCAGCAGCGCAGAAGTAAGGGTGGCAATACCATACTGTGCCACCCTTACTTCTGTGCTGCTGCTGGCGGCGGTGCTGCCTTCAAAGCTGGGCTCCCTGCCAGCAGCCGCCGCTCTCCAGCTGCCCAGCTCTGAAGGCAGCACCGCCACCAGCCGCAGCGCAGAAGTAAGGGTAGCAGTACCACAATAACTTTGCAACTCCCCCACATAGGTGCAGGAACTAGGGATGCAGGGGGTGCTGCCGGCCCAGGGCAGCTGGCCCAGGGCTCCGGCTGCCAGTCCCACCCCTGGAGCTTTGCTCCCGGCCTCAGGTGGGTGGGGGAGTGGACAAGGGTAAGGGGGGCTGGCTTTCAGCACCCCCACTTTTTAAAATGTTCCAGCGCCACTGCTCCCCCACAACTCCTTTTTGGGTCAGGACGCCTACAATTACAACACTGAAATTTCAGATTTAAATAGCTGAAATCATGAAATTTACTCGTTTTAAAATCCTATGACCGTGAAATTGACCAAAATGGATTGTGAATTTGGTAGGGCCCTACTCATGTCACTAGCAACAGTCTGGCCCGGCATCTCTAGCTCGTGCCATGTATGGGGCATGCATCTCTGCAGACTCTTAGCCCTCTGTGCAGCCCGCTCTGGCCACAGTGAATGACAATGGTCATGTAGGGGCAAATCTGGCATGCCTAGTCCCCTATTATTCTGTTAAACTTCATCTAGTCTGGGTTGAAGCGGGGTCCAGGGTGTATTTCACACGCACTCATAGATTCCAAAGCCAGACGGGACCATTGGGATCATCCAGCCTGACCTCCTGTATAGCACAGGCCAAAGACCTGCCCCCAAATCATTCGTAGAGCAGAACTCTTGGGGAAAAAAACATCCAAGAGGGTTGCGGGGAGGAGCAGGGACAGGGCTATTCCTTGGAGACACAAGTGGAGTTGCATAAAAACATGATTCCAACTTGAACAAGACTCAAGCCCTCCCACCCCCTGCCCCTGCCCCGTTAGGGTTGTCAACCCTCCTGGACTGGCCATGCATGTACTGGAATCGGCTTCGATCTCCTGGTGGCTATTGAAAGCAATCTGGGAGATTTTAATAGGCCGGTAAAAGTCCAGTCTGTTGTTGTGATTAGAAAGTTGGCAACCCTACCCCCCCATGGCTCTGGCACCAGCTGATGGCCCCGGCCCAGCCCTGCTGCTGGGGCAGGAGGGACTCCTCATGCTGGCTGGCTGGGGACCCAGGCCCATGGCAGGTGCTGAGGCCTGGGCTGACTGGGCACTTGCTCTCCCACTGTCCCTAAGGTCAGCAGAGTAAAGGCCGATGCCCGGCTGGCATTGCTGCGCCAGGCCGGCCTAGACGTGGACACCTGGCTGGCAGGGGCCATGGGGCAAGTCCTGGAGGAGCTGGAGCAGGAGCGACGGCTGAGCGAGGCCCGCAAGTCGGACAAGGAGTCGACTCCCACGGTGAGAGCTGTCCCTGTGCTCTTGGTTTCCCATCCGCCCCTGAGAGCCCAGAGCGCCCCTTCCGCAGGGCGGAGCCCTCTGTGCCAGCGGCTGTGGGGAGCGGGAGCATCTGCTGCTGGGGTGGCCTGGGCCAGGAGTGTAGACTTGGTCCTGTGGCGGCCCCGTGTGCCCAGGGAGTGGCAGGGCGAAAGGGTGCAGGGTGCTCTCTCATGCTGGGTTTGTCCCCAGGCAGAAGAGTTTGATCTGGCAGAGTTTGACGATTATGATGACAATGAGGAGCTCTTTGAGGATGCTGGTCTCTGCCCTGGCACTGCCCGCATCTACCCATCCACCTGCAGGGTGTTCTTCGGGTACCAGGTAAGGCCCCCACCCCAGGGACACAAGCCTAGCACCCAGGAGACCTCTGAACCATGCAATGCTCTTTCAGGGTGCTCTGGATGCTGAGTGAAGGGCCCTGTGCCCCAGGCTGGGGTAATGCCTGCTGGCAGCAGGTTCTCTGCTCCCTCCCCCCAGGCTGGGGCACTGCATTCCTCCAGGAGCTTGGCAGCCGGAGCTGGCTGCAGGGAGCACTGCTTTCGACTTGTCCCATGGCTTTTGTCCCTTGTGCAGGCCTGCCAGTCTGACGAGCTGTCCATCCGCCAGGGCGAGGAGCTGGAGGTCATTGAGGACGGCGATGTGGAAGAATGGGTTAAGGTGGGCACAGGGCAGTGGGGGTGTGTCTGTGATGAGGGAGGGGAAGAACCACCATGGGCACATCCCGTTCCAGCACAGCAGCTGGTTAGCCTCCTCCCTCGCTGGAGGCAGCACCGGAGAGAGCTGGGGAACGCTGGCTCCCTCGGGCCTCCCTCCCTCCTGGGCGCTGGCCCGTGACCTGGGATGGGATGGGGGAGCCTTGGGTTGGCTGCCCTGGGTTCTCGTGCAGGAGTTGGGTTGGCTCAGGGCTGAGTCCTTGTTGCCTGGGCCCGGGAGCTGGCTGGGTTCTCCTCACTCGGCTTCTCCTGCCCTCGGCGGCTGTCTGTAGGCTCGGAACCAAGCGGGGCAGGTGGGCTATGTCCCCGAGAAGTACCTGATGTTCCTGGACGCTGTGGGGAGTGAGCGCAGGGCGCTGACCGGGAGCTGCCAGGAGGGCTCCTCCGAGACTGCCTTGGAAAGGGAGCTCACTAGCATTATGACCATGGACCTGGTGCTGGAGCCAGGAGGTAGGTGGCAAGCCCTGGGGCTCCGTGTGGGTGCACTGGGACAATGGGGTTGTGTCCACATGTGGGAAGAGGGGTGCCCTGGCCACACGCAGCTGGGGAAGGAGTTCAGTTCCCAGGGTCCATCCCTGGATGATTGGGGACCAGCAACTCTGCCTGCAGCGTGGCTGAGGGGGGCTGGCCGCTGGTTTGAGCACATGGTCCCAGTCCTGTGGCCACTCCTGCCTGTCTCCCCTGGGACCTTTGACCAGCACTTCCAAGAGTGGCCCCTGACTTAACAGGCCTGCCATGGGGCATGCCCAGGGCCTGGTTCCCGGGGTGCTCGGTACCCGCAGCTCCCCCTGACCTCGATACCCGCAGCTCCCCCTGACCTGCAGAGCCAATGGGGGCTCCTGGCACCTCTGAAAAGCCCAGTGCCTCCACCTGGGATCAGCATTTGCCTAGTCCCCCTGAGCCTTGGCACCTCTGCCTCAGTGTCTCTCAGTGTCAGCAGAATGGGCTCAGACCGTCCCACGCTGGGCGGAGGCTGTTCAATGTCTCTATGTGCTGAGCAACTGTGTGCCCGGCTGGCGCCAGCTCTGCCTGCTCTCTCTGGCTGCCTGCAGCATGGCTGGTGCGAGCCCTCTACGATTACGAGGGGCAGAGTGTGGAGGAGCTGACCTTCCCCGAGGGAGCCATAATCCGAGTGCTCCCCAGAGAGGAGGGGGAAGTGGACGATGGCTTCTGGAAAGGGGACTTCAACGGGCGTGTTGGGGTCTTCCCTTCACTGGTGG
The DNA here is from genome assembly GCF_965152275.1 of Natator depressus. Lineage (NCBI taxonomy): Eukaryota > Metazoa > Chordata > Testudines > Cheloniidae > Natator > Natator depressus. The sequence goes on along the minus strand of NC_134241.1, from coordinate 38,150,420 downwards.
TGGAAGAAATAACTGGAGCCATAGGAGTGGCTGGGCAGGTTGGTCTCCACTTCCCCTTTCGCCATTCTCAGGCTTGGCTGTCTGTGTCCCTCTCTCCAGGACAGACTGACAGAGACAGGCCCCGATTCCCAGCATTGTGCCAGTGGCCTAGAGCAGTTGTAAGGGCGGACAAGGGCTCCCTGTTCCCAGCCCTGTTCAGCTAACATGGCTACTGGCAGCTGGCTTCAGAAGTACTGAAGTTCCCTAGTGTAGACAAGGCCTGTTCCCTGTTCCTCCCAGGACCAAACCAGGGTGTGGATTGAGTTTCCCTGTACGCCTAGGAGGGGGCACTGCCTTGAATAAATTCCTTTCCAGGCTCTGCTTCTGGCTCCTGGTCACTGAATTCCCATGGGAAGACTCTTCCCCTAGCCTGGGGACTTTGTCTGCGTGGGGCTGTGGGTGTGTGGGGCAGGTGATGGGCCCCTGTGATTGGAAGGAGCCACCCTAGCCTGAGACGGGAATGGATTGCTGAGCCGGGTGGGGGGCACCAGTGAATGGCCAGGAAGGTCCTGGGAGAAGTAGGTGTGGACAAGTTGTTGGTGGAAGGTGGGGAGTGTTGAGGGAGCTGTGGAGTGAAATTGGGGGCTGCGGTGATTGGGATGTATGGCTGGGATGTTGGGGGTCTGGTGGAGGGTTGGTGGGGCACACCGGGGCACTGGAACTAGGGGTATTGAGCGTGCAGCAGCTTGAAGTAATAGCAAGTGAGTGCCTGGCTTCTGTCATGCACAGGGTTACAGTTCAATGGCTTTCAGCACCTCCTCTAGAAATTGTCACAGCGCCCTAGGGTGATTGGTGGGTTTGAGGGGCATGCGGGGTCTGTGTGAGCAGGGGCACTCTAAGGAAGGTGGCGGGAGCAATTTCCATAGTATGAAGGCCCCAAAATTCTTTAATCGCGGCCTGCTTGTGCTTATATTTCCAGGAGCTCCCATCACCATCTCCTCCAGCCTTCTCCCCTCCAGTCCTTGTGCCCAGTGCCAGGCTGGGCTCCCACCCCCTTCCGGAAGTGCTGCTGGGAGGTGAGTGCCTCACGGGGTGCTGGCCTCCCGCTGCTCTAATGATTTGCCCCAGATGGCTCCAGGGCATTGGCCTAAACAGAATGCTCAGAAGGGGGCAAGACTAGGGTTGCCAGCTCTCCAGAATTGTCCTGGAATCTCCAGAAATTAAAGATTGTCATGTGAGGAAACCTCCAGAAATATGTCCCCTCAGCAAGACAGCAGGCGTTTCTTCTGTGCAGGAGCCCCCAATGGCAGCCGTGGATGGAAAGAGGGTTCCTGGTGGGAGGGGTATTGCTAGGGCCGCTTGGCGCGTGGGGTGTCTGTGTTGTGGAGGTTGAGGGGCTAGGGAGGGAAATGGTGAGGATGGAAAGAGACTGGGCCCAGCATCTGGGGGGTCCCTGCTGGGCTGGTGTGCAGGCGTGTGGAGAGCAGCCTGGTGTCCTGCCATTAACGCCAGTCTGTGTTCCCAGCCTGCAGGCAGGAAGGTGCAGCCAGTGGACCCAGCTCTCCAGACCTGGGAGCAGCACGGATCCGCCCGGTAAGAAGCATTTGCAGGCACAGGATGAATCACGTCTGCCCCATCCAGGGGTTCGGGCTGGTGCTCACAAAGTGGCGCGTGAGGACAAAGGCTTCCTGGGGGGACCCATGAGCCTGCCTCGGCTCCCAGCAGCGTCACCCCGTTACTTCCTCCCAAATGTCCAACTCTCCTCACCCTGTTCCGTGCTAGCACCACAGCCATCGTCCAACCCTAGTCCCCCTGGCCTGTCCTCTCTCCCCTAGCTGCGAGTCCCTCCTTAACCCCTGCCTCTCCATTGCGGCTCCACGGTTTGGGGGTCTGCAGCCAGGGATCTCTGCTGAGCTTGGTAAGTAACGCAGCCTCCGACTGTCCTGTGCTGTTCACTGCCCCCAGCCCTCCCGTGGGGACCGCAGACATCGCTGTCCCTCACAGCCTGGAAGCTGGGGAGGGGCCCCCGTAATTACACCTTTGCCTGGAGCAGCTTCTCCTCTCTGAGGGCTGTGTTCCTGCTCCCCATGTGCCCCGTGTATGAGGAGGGAGGGTGGGGAGATGGCACGGAGCGGGGACGCGTGGGTGCAGTGCAGGGGCCTTGGCCTCTTGTAATCAGTATCTCTCTCTGCAGCTGCGAGCGCCGCCTCCACCCCCTGCCAAAGCCCCAGAACCCGAGCCTGAACCGCGCATCAGCTGATGCTACCCAGCTGGGAGCGCAGTGTGTCGCCTGAGCAAAACTGCTGCCACCGACTTCACCACCCTGTGGGTGCGCTGGCTTCCTGCTGCTTCAGAGCCTTCCCACTCCTCCCCAGCCAGCAGCAGAAATCTGGGGATAGTCCCACGGCGGGGATGGGGGTGCTGGAGCTTACCCCTAGTGCGGCAGAGAGCCTGATCAGCAGCCCACGCTGCCCGTCTGCACCCCCACGGGCTGATCATTCTGGAGGGGTCCTGGGGGAGCATAGTCCCAGGGGAGGGCAGAGCGCTACCAAATGCATACTCCTCACACCCCCAGCACTGAGGGGACTGGACAGTGGGTCCCCCACCCCAGGAGACCTGCAGCGGAGGGATGGAGAAGTACATCTGCAGCCACTTCCCTTCCAGGCAGCTGCCAGCAGGGTGCTCCCACCCTTAGGCTTGGAGTGGGAAACGCATCTGCCAGGAGGTTGGGGGCCTGTAGCCAGTGCTGTCTCCCTCCTCCTTTCACTGCCCGCTTTCAGCTGGCTCTCAGTTCTGCCAGACCCCCTGTCAAGTGCTGTCAAGTGCTGAGACCAGGGGCCCTCCCACCTGTGGGCATGTGAGGGTTAATCCTGCTCTTTCAGTGCGGGGTATCTAGCATCTCTTGCGCCCATCCTGCCCCTCCCTGGCTCATCTGCTGGTAGCTGGTATTTCTGCACATTCCCCGTGAAAGACACCGAGAGACCTGCCCTGTGCCCTGTTCCTAGAGCAGGACTGCAGGTGAGCGCAGGACAGGATGGGAAGAACTGCACTGGGCGCCAGCACACTGTGCCCCTCTTTCTGCAGGGCCCAGCAGCGGATGCTTCTGCTGAGCAGCTGTGTTCAGGCTGGACCCTGGCTGCCTTGGCTGCCTTCCGCCTGTGCTGGGGATGGCCTGGTCACTGGGCCCCAATAAACAGATTTCATTCTGCACGTGTGCTCAGCAGCTTTAATGGTTTCAGCTTGTCTATTTACAGTGGGGTTAAACACCAAAGCCAGGCCCCAGCAGCTGGGCTGCGCGCTGCTCTGGTCACCACCAACACACTATGCTATAACACACACCAATGTAGCTACAGGGAAGCTGCTTCCATCCTGCTCTGACCCCTTCTTCCTAGCTAGGCTGTGGAGAGCAGGATGCTCCTGCCCCTCTGCTACAGCGCTGGGTGAAAGTCACTTCCACACAGTCTGCCCCAGCCATGGCCCAGGTCCCCTGCCATGGAGTCCCACAGCAGAGCTGGTCCAGGCAGCTCCCCTCTGCTCATTGGGCAGCAGCTGTGCAAGGAGTGGCTCAGAACAGGAGATGGTGCCATTTGTGGCTCTGTCCTTGCGGAGAGACTGCTGTACCAGCTCTGCCAGTCCTTGGCTGGTGGTAGTCTGGGCAGTGCCCCCTGCCGGAGGTGGTGATTGTCTGTCTCAGCTTGCTTTGGTGGGGCCACACACAGACAGACCCTGCCTGAGCTGCACCAGATGCTGTGCTCTGCGTGGCACTTAGCTCTCCAGGCAGGGGCTGGTGCAGACACACTGCTCCTGCCATGCTGGGCTTGGCTTGCTAGGGCTGCTCACAGCAGCCGGTGCTGGTCAGTGTGTGAATCCTTGCCCTGGGCTCGGCATAGGCTGCGCTATCCCAGCTCTGGCCCCTTTGCACTCACTAGCTGTCTCAGAATGGCAGTTCCTAGAGGGTGCCCAGCCCTGGGCTGCTGGAGACAACGCGGGTTATGCTTGAAATGGCAGACACTAGGAGAGGGCAGAGCAGTTCCTCCAAGGGGTGAGCTCCAAGCTCAGCACCACAAATGACTCAGAAGCACTGGGCCCTGGGTCACCCCTTGGGAGGGCAAGTGTCGCTGAAGCACCATGGCTGCGAGGTGGAGCTGGGACTGGAGCCCAGTGTCTATGGCTCAGTCCTTCGAGCCCCAGAGTGAAGCGCAGGGCTGAGCCGGTCCAAGTGCCCCAGCTAGGCAGGGTCACAGAGCGGGCGTCCTGCCCAGTCAGCTGGTGGAGCTGGGAAGATCTGTATAGCAGCAGGGTGCAGGTTGCGGAGCTGGGCCTGCCCAGCATGCTAACGCCAGGCTCATGGGGCTGGTGATTTCCTACCAGTGCCAGTCTGGCTGGGGGAGTGGAAGGGTTCCCCAGAGGGCCAAATGTGGGGTGTCCCCAGGGCATGGGGCAGCCTGCACTCTGAGGGGGGGCACATGGGGGGCTGGGAGCTCCGGTGACTATTGTCGATGGGTATGAGTCTGTCGCCAAGTACAGTCGTTTGTTTAATGAAGCAGCGCATCCATGCGTCGCTCTGGCCATGCCAAGTGCAGTTTAGCTCTTCTGGGCCAGGGTTTGCCTCTACTGTTCCCCACTCAGCTCCTCGCGCTGAGCCTGCCTTGGGTTGGCTGTGTCTGTGTGGGAGTGGAGAGAGCTGCAAGAGGAAAGAATGAAGAGAAACGTGTCAGGCGTTGGCTGCAGACGGGCCCCTCTCCTCCCCAGGGCTGCCACTGGCCCTTCAGAAGCTGGAGTGCTGCTCTGGCTAGTGCTGGTTAAAGCTGGCACCTGAGAAACCCCCGGAGAGGCAGGACTGTCCTGGGCCATGTCCTGCCAGTCAGTGGGGAATTCCCAGGGCGCTCCCAGCTGTAAACCTGGATTCAATCCCCCTCCCAGCCTGGCCATCGCTACCACCTATCCTGCTTCCTCTTGCTACTGGCACTGGGCCACCCATGCCAACCTTCATCTGGCTCTTGTCTTGCCCTTTGGTTGGCAGGGCCCCTGCTCTATCAGAGAGAACAGTGGTGAGCAAAGCTGGGCTAGTGTCTGGTCCCTGCTGACCCATGTCAGGGTACTTCTCCCTCCGGCCCCCAAGCAACACCCTTCAAGAGCCTTGACTCTTTCCCAAGAAGGCTTAGAGCCAGCTGAGCCCTAGCCTTGCAAATCACACCAAGTTTCTGTAGGCCAGGATGTGGGGAGGAGGAATTCACTGCCCCCGCCCCTTGTAGCTCTCCGACCTACTTTTCTCAATGCTGCAAACACCAGTACCTCTGCTGGCTCCCCGGGTGCCCATGGGCAGGGTTGGGGGGAAAGCCCAAGGGCATGGCCCACACAGTAGGTCTAGGAATCTGTGGGCACAGAGTGCCTGCAATAGGAGGGAATCGGTGGAGACAGGGATCTAGGAGAACAAGGTCCCCACAAGGGGAAGGGCCGGCAGGCACAGAGGCCCAGATCCTGAGAGGTATTTAGGCTCCTAACTTCCATGGATTTCCCCATAAAATTGTGTCTCCAGGCAACGGAGTTTCCTGTCTGCTAAGTAATTTCCTTTAGCTTTGACCATCCCACGTGCCATGCTGATGGAGTGTTTGTGTTTGTGCTTGTGTTTGTGCTCTGCCTGGGCCCTGCCATGCATAGGCGTGTTCTGGGTTCCTATGCTGACACAGCTGTAAGGCTGCTATGGGGAAGGCACATGGGAACGGTGAGGACGGGGATTGACAGTGTAAAGGCAGAGAAGCCCCTTGTCTGCCTTGGCAATCTCAACCCAACACACACGCTCCCCTGCTGTCACCACCAAACACCCCCCTGCCCCTCCATGAGGTAGTCAGGATTCTTGTTCAGGACACCTTGTCCCAGCTAGGCCTAGCTTGAGCCGCTGATGTGGTTCCTGCTGCCCTTATCTCATGGTTCAGGTGTCTCAGCAACAAAGCGAACACAGGGATGTAAGAGGGACAGAGATAATGCAGCCCACTGCTGGCACCTTGCCTGCATCCAACCTGCACCGAGCCTCTGTCTCTATAGTGCGCAGCTCTGATGGCTTCCAGCCAGAGGGATCCCAGCAACATTGGTTATGGCTTCCTCCCATCCCCAACACTTCACTTGCCACTGCACTGCAGCTGCCTCTGGAGTGACACGCAGCAGCCTTGCACAGGCATGGGGAATGCTGTGTCTGGCTGAAAATGCAGTGGCAGGTCGAGAAAAATAGAAGCCGGAATTGTGCCAGGAGGCTGCGGCTGATTTTCCTACTCCTGAGAAAAGCACCAGGGCATCTTTAACCACCACAAGAGCATTACACCACCCCACTGCAGCTAACTGAGGGCACTGGGGGTCAGTGCTGCCCGAAGGAGATGTGTGCCTACTGCATCAGCAATTCCATTTCTTGCCGCACCCGGGAATTCCTTGGAGCTCTCTTAACGCAGGTGTTTCCAAGGCCAGGGCCTGCTCAGCATGTGACAGTCATGAGACTCACAACCTGAGACAGCATGGTTGCCCTTCGGAGTTACATCTTGCATCACTGACACGTGTCCATACACAAACATGTGCGCGCGCGCACACATGCACACGTGCACGCACACACGGACATATGCACAGACACGCATACACACGCACATACACGCACGCACAAAGTCGGCTCTGGTCCCTGCTGCCAGTGTCTAGAAGGTGGCACTTACGTCACACCGTCACTCCTGGGTCGTGCGCCGCAGAGTTCTGCTCCTGAGGGAAAGGGAGACAGAAACATGAGAGACAAGACCAGAGAGCATTTTGTAGCTCATGCTACACAAAGGAGACGGGGAGTGCTGCAGGTTAGGATGCGGGACGCTGGCAGAGCTGTGCAGGGCCCCCCTCGCTGTGAACAAGATGTGTCAAGAGTCAGGTGCAGCGGTGGCGCTGTGTGAGGACTAGTGCGATAAATTTGCCCACCAATGTACACGTAAGCAGGGTCTGAATGAACGCTTCCCTGACAGCTAGCTGAGAGGGGAAGAGACTTGGGTGTGTTTATGTGAATACAGTTTGCTCCTGCTCTGTTTACATATTCAGCAGAATACAGTGTGTCAAACTGGTGTTGGGTACAAATCACTTTAGTACTGAATGCAAGGGTAGTGAAATATGGTTACCAATGTTGTAATTGTTGTACGAATACAGGAAAGCAGGACTGTGCTTAACCTGTCCCAAATGGAGGGGGTTTCACCCTCACCTCTAAGAACCTTGTGAAAGCAGAGGCTTGAATGTCAGAGCCCTGTGAATGAGGGGTGTGTGCAGGGTTAGAGTCCTGGTATTGTGATCAGGAGCTGGAATGATCTTCTTCCTGGGGGTTCTCTCTCCCCTGGCTTAACTTGTTCTTCCCCACTGTTCAAAGACTGGATCTAAATAGGCTTCATTAGGAACCAATTTTGATATTTTAATTGTTCAATCAGAGCTGAAACCAGTTGTGGTAGGACTGTGTTTCTGCTCTGCTTGCTAAGAGCTGAACATCACTGAGAGACTGATGTGCTGAGGTCACAGCAGAGAGGCAGAAGGTGACTGACAGTGAGCTGGTGAATGGGTGGCAGCAGAGAAGTGCGATGAGTGGCCAGCAGGGCCACGGCAGAGAGGTGCAATGCAGAGCGAGTAAGATGCCTCTTTCCACATACACCCCAGTATGGAAGGTGAACTCTGGGTCTGCACTGACCAAGAACAACAACTGTGAGTGGGGTGCAGATAAGGGTCAGGCATGTGAAAGGGACTTTTGGGTTGTTGGGCAGAAACACTGCCCCATCTCCAGTGATTTTAGTTCATCGCAGGCAGGACAGAAATACAGTCCTACTACAACTGTTTTCAACTCTGATTGAGCAATTAAAATAACAAGAGGCTCCTAATAAAGCCTATTTTGCACCAGTCTTTGAACAGTGGGGAAGAACAGGTTAAGCCACCGTAGAGAGGACCCCGCAGGGAGGGGGTTATGCAGCCTCCTGACCATGATACCTGGACTCCTGTCCCCCATCCGCCTCTTATTTTCACAGAGCTCTGACATTCGAGCCTCTGCTTTCACGAGGTTCATTTAACTGAGGGTGCCGCCCCTCCCCATTTGGGACAGGTTAAGTATAGTCCTGCTTTCCTGTATTCCCACAACAATTATAACACTGGAAACCATATTTCACTACTCTTGCATTCAGTACTAAGGTGATTTGTACCAAATACCAGTTTGACACCACTGTATTCTGCTGAATACATAAACAGAGTACAAGCAAACTGTATTCACATAAAAAGAAAAGGAGTGCTTGTGACACCTTAGAGACTAATAAATTTGTTAGTCTCTAAGGTGCCACAAGTACTCCTTTTCTTTTTACGGATACAGACTAACACGGCTGCTACTCTGAAACCTGTATTCACATAAACACACTCAAGTCTCTCCCTCTCCCCTCCCAGCTAGCTGTCAGGGAAGCATTCATTCAGACCCTGCTTACATACAAGCTTAACTGTGACCAGTGAGTGAAAGTGTGTAAAGTGTCACACTAACCTATTATCACAATGGTAGCTGTGTTAGTCTGTATCCACAAAAACAATGAGGAGTCCTGTGGCACCTTAAGAGATTTATTTGGGCATAAGCTTTTGTGGGTAAAAAACCCACTTCTTCAGATGCAACTAACTTATAACATTGACTGTTGATGGGAAAAAGGTGCAAATGTGAGACATAAAAAAACTAAGTAAGTCCAAACAAAACATCCTCCTAGCAGTAGGGCTGTGCGAGCATCAGGCCTGGTGAACTAGCAAAGCGTGGGACCGGAAATCAATAAACCAAAATTGGTGTCTTGGCAATTAGGCCTAATTGGTGAACAAAATATTGAGGGGACAGGATATTTCTCCCACCCCCCCCCTTTTTGGGGGGTCTCACAAGAAAGGTCATTTGTGGGGGGAAAGGCAGATGAAGCTGTCTGACAACAACTGCAGGCTGTGAGGAAGGAAAGGCACGAGCTTTATCCTCATGGCTGCCACCCCCTCCCATCTCCTGGGACACTGTTGGGCCTTTATCCTGCCTAGACTGGGCCAGTAAGAGAGACCCAGATGACATCATCCCCCCACACCCACACATCCTTTTCCTTCCTCACCTTAATGGGTGGCAGGTGCCCCTCCCACACATCAGGGAGGCTAGCCCTGCGGCCCCGCCCCTTCCGCACAAGGTCCCCCTGTGGCCAGAGCCCTGAGATGACCCCTCCATGGCTAGAGAAGCCCTGGGCCAGCCAGAACCCTGAGCCCCTTCCCCCCAGCCAAAGAGCCCCAGCCTAGCCCCAGCTGGCCAACCGACCCGAGCCCTGGCCCCAGCGGCCTCAGCAGCTTGGGCCGGCCTGGGGCCAGAGCAGTCTCAACCATGCGAGCTGGAGCAGCCCCAGTCCAGCATCCTGCAGCAGCTATACCCACTGCCCATGCCCACCTTATTTCTTCACTTTCTTCTCTCTCTCTCCTTTTGCCTTCTGTTTAATTAAAGTCTGCCTTACTCAACTAAGCCTGTATATTTTGCAATGCTGCTGAGAGACTGTAACCAGAAAGAAGCAGCTCAAAGCAATGCCCTAAACAGTCTGATGCTGGTACAAGTTTGGCAGGTCTCAGAAGTGCTGATCAGACCCTGCGCACGGCCTGTGTTTTTCCAGCAGATAAGGTTGCAAGTGAAAGTAAACACCAGAGCCAGAAACTGCATTTTTCTGTCTTTGTTGGTCTTGTCTCTCCCTTTTTGTGTGTGTTTGTGTGACAGAATACACCCCTGTGTTCACAAACTAGGGTACTAGGCTGTGTACAAGGTATGCCTTGTATCCTTTGAAAACTCATAATTTGCTGGTCAGTACAGTCCTGGTAAAATATGTATGGCAACACTATATGAGAAGTTACAAGATTCCCCTGTGTGATGTTATGAACACATGTTCCAAACCACACAGCCCTGTGCAAATGGAAGCTGGCAAACAGCTCTGTCCTAAACAAAGGAATGTGCACTCTGCTTAATTTGCATGTAAGCAGTAAACAAAGTCATCAAGCAGGGAGGGGAAACAAAGGAAGTACAAACAGGTGCAAAAACTAGCAGGGAACATCCTTCCACATGGACTCTTTGGCTCCTGGATCTCAGCTGGAAATGTTTTGCAAGAAGGGGACTGAAGCTATAAAAAGGAGGGAAAGACATCTCAAGGAACCTCTCCCCCCTACCCTCCAATTGTATTCTCTGCACCTGAAGAGAAAAAGGAAACAGCTGATAAACTCTGGGGGAGAGATCATGACCTAAGGCATTTGGTCAGTAACAGAGCTGATAACATGTGATGAGAAAATTTGCTTTGAATCTAATGTAGTTTGTTAAGTTAAGCATCAGGAAGTGTTTTATCTTTATTTGTCTTGTAAGCATTTCTGACTTTTATGCCTCATGACTTGTATGCACTTAAATCTCTCTCTCTTTGTAGCTAGTAAACTTATTTTATTGTTTGATCTAATCCAATGTGCTCAAGCTGCAGTGTCTGGGTACCTTCATTTGGGATAGCAAGTTGTGTGTACTCTGGTTTCTCTTCAGATCGTATAAATCTTTTGCCTTTTCCCTTCAAGGAATAGTGGCCCGGCTATATTTGCACTGTGCAGGAGAGGACTGGGTAGTACAGGACACATGTTTCTGGGGGGGGAATTTGGGACTGAGAGTGTGCTGGGCTCACCCTGTAGACTCTTTAAGGCTGGTGAGCACCAAGGTGTGGCTGGCTGGCTGCAGCACACAGAGAAATGGCTGGGAGTGACTGGCATGCTGGAGTCAGTTTGTGAGCAGCCAGGCTGTATAAAGGGCACTGCAGGTTAGAGGGTGGGGTGACCCAGCTGCTCATTGGGCTGGATTGTGCCCAGGGAGGTCACAGTTTGGCTTGTCTTTTAGACTTCACCAATGCCAGCTCCAGTCCATCTCCATGAACTTTTTCTTGTCCCCCCAAAAGGACACTTTTATTACCATTTAAAAAGGCAGTCACATGGGGGGAGTTTCCTCTCCAGCTAAGGGGAACGGACCCAGGGATGTGGTTACACTGACAGCCTGACTTAGTACTTGGAACTGTTTTTCCTCCTTTGCTGTATCTTCAATAACAGGCTGTTTAATGGGGTGTTGCCACAGTAAGATGCAGCCTGGGGTCTCCGGGTAGCAAACCCTGACCCTTGTTTAACCCTGTTTAGTGCTGGACAGTGACTGGGTCACATTAACACCTCGGACTCTTTGGGCCTATGATTTAACATGAGCACTGCCCTAGTTGCAGGGGCGATCAGTCACGGTGAGGAGCACTGGAAAAGCTGGAGGAGGGGGAGGCCTGGGATAACAAACAAACAATAGAGCTTTAACCTTCCATCAGTAAATCTCTCAGTGTTTACCGAACAGCATCTAATTAATCCTCCCAGCACCCCAGTGAGGTAGGTAAGGGACTGGGGAGGCACAGTAGCGCCTTCACCATCTGGTCTGGTTGGAGAGAGCTTCTAGGCTCGACTCAAGCTCTGGCTCCTTCTCGGTGTCCCTGGGGTCTGAGGTTGTGGATACTTATCCACAGCAAAGCAAATGTGACACATGACTGGGAGCCCTGTGATTGAAAACTCTCGTGAGGCATTGAACAGCCATTCAGATATGGGCCCCCCCATTTGAAAATTGGTTTGGGCTAACATTGGCAAACTCATCTCACACACCCCGGGGGGCCTAGCACAGAGGTCAAGCTGAATAGCCTCCTTCAGTGCCTAATCTGTATAGAGCCCTATCCTCCTCTCTGCAGGAAATGCTGCGTGTTTGCACCCATGGATTTTCCTTTGCTCTTCCCTGAGGTCTGCGGGAGCTCCAGGCCATCTGCACAGCAGCACTGTGCCTCTGTGGTGTTTCCCACCTCCCTGGGCGCCTCCTGCCGGAGCCCCTGCATTCAGCATTCCCCTAAGAGGACAGGGTTCACACAGGAGTGTGGGACAGTGGGTGAGCTAAGGCTGATGAGGTCAGCAATAATTTCTCTGCTAGAGGCACTGGGGTGCAAAAAGCACCCCTGGCCCCAGAACCATGCTCAACCCTACCTCTGAGGTCTCCCTAAAGAGGCACCTGTGAGGTCTTAAAGAGAGGGAATGATGCAGGGGAGTGGGCACTCCCCCCTTCCATGTCCCTTGGAGGTATGGTCCTTAGTTTTTTCCCCATGAGGAGATCCGCTTTGCTCAAAGCTTTGTAGACACTGAGCTGGGTGGTTGCTGCTGGCTGGCATCACAGCTCAGTAGTACCTCCAGGGAAAGTAAAAGCCCCCCCAGACTTTACAAGACCCTCAGCCTTCATCCTGTAGAGCTGGTAAACTCTGGGTGTGCATCTAGGAAGCTTACAAAGTCTGCAGGCCATTTACCCGGTGCTGATCGCCATGAACCCATGACAGCTCTGTCAAGGATCAAAGGCCAACAGCTGCACCCAAGGTACTAACCTGCATTGTAGGTCTCAGAACTCAAATAGCTCTTCATCAAGGTCAATCATTACATTTGAAGACAGAAATATCAGGGAAATCATTAAGGCTGGAATTTTCAAAGGGGCCTAAGTGAGTTAGGTGCCCAGTTCTTGCTGACCTGGAAAGACTAAAGCCAACATTGTGCAAGCCCCTCCTTTCTACAGTCTTAATTATAGTGGCCACTTTTGCTTGCTCTATAATGTAAAAATCCTTCATTCTCAGTATCTTGCATTTCAACAGCCAACCAGCCATTGTGAACCTTGAGGAGAAAGATGTGGTATCATGTTTAGGTAGCTGTGGCAGTTTGCATACAGAATGAAAATCTAATTGCTGGGCACGTTAAGCCTCCTTTTAAAATTGCAGCTTAAGGGCAAGATTCCCAAAGGCGTTTAGGCTCCTAACTTCCCCTGACAGCAAAGGAAGCTAGAAGCCAAAATATATTTGGGGATCTGGGTCTAAGTTACTACACCTGCTTGGAGTCCTCCCCAGAGTTCCAGGGCATGGAAGGAAAGCTCTAGCCCCAAGTCCCTCACACATGAGCCTTTCTAGCTCAGAAATCCTTGCACAGCAAACGTCGAGCCAGTGTGCTTGTGTATGGAAAGCTGTCTATGGAAGGCTGTTGTGTAGATGCTGTTCTAGGCATTACAACAAAACTGTGTTTTGCACAGAAACCTTTCACCATGGAAGTCTACCAGGTGGGACAATTCCTCACAGATCAATTGCTCTGAGAGGGACGAATAGGCCCTGTGCTTGCAGCACATGAGGAAGGAAGCAGAGTCTTGTTGCTGCCAACCCTGGGAGCAAAAAGGAGCCACTGTCTCCCACTAGCCGTCACCTTCAGCCCCCAACTAAAACCTCTCCAACGCATCATCAAGGATCTACAACCTATCCTGAAGGACGATCCCTCACTTTCTCAGATCTTGGGAGACAGGCCAGTCCTCACTTACAGACAGCCCCCCAACCTGAAGCGAATACTCACCAGCAACCACACAACAAAAACACTAACCCAGGAACCTAACCTTGCAACAAAGCCCGTTGCCAACTCTGTCCACATATCTATTCAAGGGACACCATCATAGGACCTAACCACATCAGCCACACCATCAGGGGCTCGTTCACCTGCACATCTACCAATGTGATATATGCCATCATGTGCCAGCAATGCCCCTCTGCCGTGTACATTGGCCAAACCAGACAGTCTCTACGTAAAAGAATAAATGGACACAAATCAGATGTCAGGAATTAGAACATTCAAAAACCAGCCGGAGAACACTTCAATCTCTCTGGTCACTCGATTTCAGACCTAAAAGTCGCAATTCTCCAACAAAAAAACTTCAAAAACAGACTCCAATGAGAAACTGCAGAATTGGAATTAATTTGCAAACTGGACACCATTAAATTAGGCTTGAATAAAGACTGGGAGTGGATGGATCATTACACAAAATAAAAACTATTTCCCTGTGCTAATTTTCCCCCTACTGTTACTCACCTTCTTGTCAACTTTTTGAAATGGGCCACCCTGATTATCACTACAAAAGTTTTTTTTTCTTCTACTGCTGATAATAGCCCACCTTAATTAATTAGTCTCATTACAGTTGGTATGGCAACCCCCATTTTTTTCATGGTGTGTGTGTTTGTGTGTATAGATAGATATAATCTTCCTACTGTATTTTTCACTGCATGCATCTGATTAAGTGGGTTTTAGCCCACAAAAGCTTATGCCCAAATAAATTTGTTAGTCTCTAAGGTGCCACAAGTACTCCTTGGTGTTCTCTCTCTTTTTTTTTTTTTTTTGTCTCCTCCTAGGATCTCTCCCCAGGGAGTGACGTCACCAGTGCTTCTGTTCCTTAAGTCTCCTAGCTAGCAAAATGGAGCCCTGTTGCTGCCATGTACCAGATCTCCTGGGAGGCGACAAGCAGCCCCCACTAATTCTGCTTCAATGCCTTCCTGGGTTTGATACATGGGAAATTCCCTACAAGTTGTCTGTATTCTTCACTATGCATTTTCCAGGATGGTTACTGCTTTAAAACAGTGTCAGAAAGAACCACACAGAACTCTTGGAAATGTCTAGAATCTAAATCAACTCCCTTAAAAATAAAATCTGGAAATTCCTAGACAAAAACCATTGTTGAGTCAGCAAGACGGTGGCCAAGGCTGACAAGGAAAAAAGGCAAAAACTAGAAAACCAAACATGAAATTCACAAGAATGACTGAATTCAAGGCTGGGGTTAGTTCATTAGTTGCCCTGTGGTCCTGTCCATCACCAGACAGTGGGGACACCAGGATGTTGCAGACAGTGCTGACTGACTAGCAAGAACAATATCACATTGTCTGTGGTAACGTGGGTTCTTTCCCCCTTTCTGAGGAAGATCTCACAGCACGGGGCAGCGAGCGGGTTCCGTGGACACGTGCAGTTAGTGTGAGCAGTAAAGAGGCCAGAGTGGGGTTGTCTTTGCATGGAGGTGTGAGGCTGTTCAGAGCCATGCTAGCAGCACTGCTAGGTCAGGGTCATACATGCTGCATTTGCTAAAGAGAGGTGGAGCTGCCATGTCAGTCAGCATTCCTCCTAGCAGACCCCTGCAACGGGGCATGTCCTGTTCTCCTCCCCCACTAAAATGGGGCTGTGCCTACAGGGCACAAGGCAGTTCTATGGGAGATGGGTGCCCGTAGATCCCCACCTGCATGTGACTAGTGGGGCTGGGAATGAGATGGGTTTTCTGCTACTTCCAGTCTGCATAAGAAAAGCACCAGAGATGGGGTGATGTTAAGTTGTTGGGCTTCTAGGGGGCAGTGGGGGAAGGAGGGTGATGTCTGAAAAGTGCACATGGAGAGTAAGGTGAGAGAAACTCTGATTCTGAGACCGCAGTTGGAAGCAGAGTTGTGGGAGAGTGAGTCTGAGCCTGTGCCCTTTGTGTGCATTACAAGAGGTAAGATTCAGGTCCCTTAGCGCCTACCAAGGGAGGTGGGTAGAGGCCAAGTCTGGCCAGGATTGGCTGGGCCCAGCTCCTCAGCAATATGTAGGCACGTGACTCCCATTGAAATCAGTGGAAGCTATGAGCTTAAGTACCTTTGCGGAGCTGGGCTGTGGCCACTGACTAGATGCGTGAGAAGACTGCTGAACTGGGAGGGCTCTCCTGGAAACCAAAGAGCAGTAAAGAGGGGTCCCAGGCGGATGGAGACAGTGGGTGGGGATACGCAGGCAACACTAGGTTTTCCCATGGAGGGACCAAGACTAGCTGGCCCTGGGGGATCATCGCACTGAATCTGGGCTGGTAGTAGGCGGCTAATCCTGCCTGTGATTTCCAGAGCCCAGGTGCCTGCAGCAGCACAGAGAGGAGGAGGCGGGTGTGTGCATGTGTCTGGGCACCCAGAGGATGCAGACTCGAGCGAGAGCTGTGGGAAGAGGAGGCTGGAACGGCACTACCATCACTCTGGAGGAGATGGGGGCGTGACTGAACTCTCCTGCCTCATCTCAGAAAGCCTAAAGCAAGTGGTGAGGTCCCCAGGGCACATGGCCCATGTGCATCCCCTACACTGGATCCGCATGGGGTGGGAGCCCCAGGTCACACTCCTAGAGGCACAGCCTGAACCTTGAGAGAGGGTCACAGACTGGCCACTGCTGGAGCTGCAATATCTTTTGTAAGGAAAATGTAGAATCAAATGAAATAAAAATCTGTGAATGTATCATTCTTGTATCTGAAACTAGAAATATGAAATATAACTCTGAGGGCCTACTGTAATTATGCAAAGTGTGGGCCATTAATGGTGGTTTGGAATCTTCCTGGCTCCCATCAGCCAGGACAATTGACTATGGATGGCTCTGTTTGCAGGCAGGCCTTCCTGTGAGTCAGGCTGGGAGGAATGAAGGCTTGGGATCTCACAGGGCATGTGACCATGTTACCTGGTACTGAAATCCATCTTAAACCTGGTGCTTTTCCATTTAGAAGGGGGGAGTGGGGACCCAGAGAGACAAAAGATTCCTGCCTTGTGCTAAAGCTATATAAGGGCATGGAACAGAACAAAGGGGGCTGCAATCATGAGAAATCCCCTAGCTATCACCTGAGCTGGAACAAGGGCTGTACCAGGGGAAAGGATTAGGCCCAGACTACAAAGGAGTCCAGTCTGTGACAGAAGCTTACTGAAACATCTGAGGGTGAGGTTTTATCCGTATTCAGTTTTCTTACTGTATTAGGCATAGACTTGCGTTTTTTTATTTTATTTTGCTTGGTAATTTACTTGGTTCTGTTGGTTATTACTTGGAACCACTTAAATCCTACTTTTTGTATTTAATAAAATCACTTTTCACTTATTAACCCAGAGTATGTATTAATACCGGGGGGGGGGGGGGGGAGAACAGCTGTGCACATCTCTCTATCAGTGTTATAGAGGGCGAACAATTTATAAGCTTTATACAGGGTAAAATGGATTTATTTGGGGCTTGGACCCCACTGGCAGCTGGGCATCTGAGTGTTAGAGACTGGAACACTTCTTGAGCCGCTTTCAGTTAAGCCTGCAGTTTGTGGGATGTGGTTCAGACCTGGGTCTGGATTTGTAGCTGGCAGGCGTGTCTAACTCAACCAGGCAGGGTGCTGGAGTCCCAAGCTGGCAGGGAAGGCAGGGGCAAAAGTAGTCTCAGCAGATCAGTTGGCAGCCCCAAGGGGGTTTTCTGTGATCCAACCTGTCACAGACTGATAAAAGGCATCTTGTAAAAGGAGATGACATGGGACTCCCCAGTCCTTCTGGTAGAGCAGCGGCTGGCTTCCTAGGTCTCAGGTGACTGAGTCCACATAATCCAAAAGGACCAAGTGCTAGTGGCCCCTAAGGAGAGGTGGATTCATCCCCAGAGGAACCCACAAACCAGGGGAATACTCGAGCTGAGGCACGTAAGTAGGCCATAAGGGCAAGTGCTCCTGGGGTGCAACTCAGGCACCATCCCAGAAGGCAGTGAGGTCATCAACAGCCACAGGACTGACCCCTCCAGGATGTGGTATAGGGAGATACGAACAAGGGAAGCAGGGAAAGGTTCCCAGCTCACACCTGTAGAAGATAACAAAGCCTACAGAAACTATGGCTCAGGAGGGCTGGTGCCGAGGGAACCAGATCTGTGACCGGGATCTCAATCAAAGTAGCAGACAGTGCCAGAATAACTGACACCCTAGACTGACTGTCCCACTGCTCAGGATCCCTAACCAAAATACTGAGCACCAGGGAAGAGAGCTTGATGCATGCAGCACTAAAAGGCTCTCACCAAGGCAACTGAGCCCAGGGCAGCCAACACCAGAATGCCCCGGCCCAATGCAGCAGAGACCCTTGGGTCTGCAGCTCCAGAGGCAGGTCCCCATCATTCTAGGCAGCAAAGCTGGTATAGCGTCATGCAGTCATGATGTCAAGACAAGGTGTGTGACTCATGGCTGGGCTTCTCCTTCCTCAGCTCGGAGGATGAAACATCATGCCAGGAACCAGTCCCAGAACCAGCTCCATAGGGCGGGCACATGGACTCTTCATCCAAGTCAGCGAGTGCTTGTGGTGGAGTCAGCCTCTTCCTACTCTTGCTGCTAGATTTTTGGGAACATGACAAAAAGGCCAGAGAGTTCCTTGCAGGCTCTTCACACTGACTCTCAGACCAGATGCATAGTATCTGGGACGACATCACTGTGTTCTGGCTATTGCATTTAACCCAGGCACAGAACCCATCTGGCTACCTGTTCCTGACTCAACGGGCAAGAGTGTGGGTGGCAACTCCTCTGAACAATCGGAACCAGGAAGAGTCGCCCACATGGCCACTCCCAGCAGCTGGAGCTCAGGGTGACTCTTTTTAGCTCTGTATGTGCATTAGGTAAAAGCATGCCACAAAGAGCTGATCTGGGAATGTGCCCCTCCTCTAGGCAGAGAAGAAATAGATCATACACCTCTGTCATGGCCCTGGCACCATCACAGAAGGGACATGGCTTGAGGCCAGAGGACTTGGTCTCAGTTATAAAGGAAAGGCCTGAAAACATGAAGAAAACACAATGGCCAGATGGGTCCCAAAAGTGTGTAAAAAGCCTGCCCCTAACTCTAACTTCTCCAGCTGCATGGGGGGGAATTCCCAAAGTGTTTGCCTAATGTGGCTCCCACTGGACTCAGGGCAGAGTCAGGCCAGTGGGGAGCCCTGCTGAAAATCCCACTCTACAATTAAAATGCCGGCTCTGTTCCAAAAGGGCCCAGTGGGGCAGCAGTGTACACCACTGAGCTCCTGCTCATGACCTACGGCAGCAGTCCGTGAGGCTGGGGGCTCTGACCCCGTGATGCTTGGTGATGCCATAGGAGGGGGATTGTGCAGACTGCCATCCAGACAGTGCCGGGTTTACAATGGTGCAAGTGGCTCCATGCAGTGATGAGCTGCCAAAATCTTAACAACCGGTTCCCTCCTCACCCCACGAGGGGGTCCTAGCCCACCCCCGCCCCCTGGGACTCCTGCCCCATCCAACCCCCCACATTCCTTGATGCCCCCCCAGGACCCCTGCCCCATCCACTCCCCTCCCCTGTCCCCTGACTGCCCCCAGAACCGGCCAAGAGGGTCCCGTGGGCCACCGTAGTGGGTGCCCACCCCGCCCCTAAAAGCGAGAGGGACCTGCGGGGGGTGAGGTGGGGAGTCCTGGCGGTGCTTACCTGGGGCGGCTCCCAGGAAGCATCCGGCAGGTCCCTCTGGCTCCTAGGGGTGGGGTAGTGTAGTTAGGGGAAGAGCAGGGGGAGCGGCCGCTCCCCCCACTGATCACATCAAAAGTGGTGCCTTAGGCACTGACTCTGTGGGGCTTCTAAATTTAACAACCGGTTCCAGCGAACCAGTGCGAACCGGCTCCAGCTCACCAGTGGCTCCATGGAACTGAGCCCATGCTCAGAAGGGGCCCCGGCCTGCTCTGCTTGCACTGTGCCCTGAGACCCCGCCAGCTCCCCCACCCCACCCACCACTTGCTCCTCTTGGCCTGCCCACCAGCTGGCTGAGGGCTCCTCTCCACCCCTTGGCCCCACCCGCCGGCTTCTTGCCAGCCAGTTAAAGAAGTATGGATTGGATGAATGGACTATAAGGTTAGGGTGACCAGACAGCAAATGTGAAAAATTGGGACACAGGGTGGGGGGTAATAGGCAGGGCTGTCCTTAGGCATACGCAGCTGCGTATGGCACCATGAAATTTGGGGCACCAAATTGCCCCAAATCTCATGGTGCCCTAGGCAGCTGCCTGCTGCATATGCAGCAGCACCAGCCCTGGTAACCAGCCCTATCCCTCGGCCGCCCCCACCCCCTCTAAGGGCTGCGCCCACTGCAAGGGGCAGACACGTCCCTAGGGGTGTGTGGGGCCCTGGACAACTCCCTCCGTTCCACCTCTACCCTTCCCCCATGCTCCACCCCTGGCCTGCCCCCATTCTACCTCTTCCCCCAGCGACCCCGCACTCACTGGCATCGGCGGGAAGCAGAGCAACCCGGCCTCAGCCTGCTCTACTCCACCAGATCCCAGCCATGGAACTCCGCTTCCTGCCGCCGGTGAGTTGCAGGTTGGGGAAAGTACTGCCCCCTGCACTCACCGGCGGCGGGAAGCGGAGCGATGCGGCCTCAGCCCACTCCGCTTCCCTTGCCCCAGCCCCAGCCATGTAGCTCGGGCTGGGGAAAAGGACCACCCCCCGCTCTCACTGGCGGCGGGAAGCGGAGCCCCGCGGCTGGGAGCTGGCAGAGTAGAGCAGGCTGGGGCTGGACTGCTTCATTTCCCGCTGCTGGTGAGTGTGGGGGGCGGATCCCTTCCCCCAAGCCTCCTCCCCCGAGCGACATGGCTGGGACCAGGGTAAGAGAAATGGAGCGGGCTGCTCCCAGCCCCCTGCTAATCCCCCGGGCCACTCTGGGCCTGTGGGGCATCCAAAAGTGCCCCCACACAGCTCCTGCCTCCCAGACCTTGGGGGGGAGGAGGCCTGGGGCCCCACACAGCCCCCCAAGGGTAATAGGAGCCTACATAAGAAAAATACCCAAACATAGGGACTGTCCCTATAAAATTGGGACATCTGGTCACCCTATATAAGGTGGATAGAAATCTGGCTAGATCGTTGGGCTCAATGGGTAGTGATCAATGGTTCAATGTCTAGTTGGCAGCCGGTATCAAGCGGAGTGCCCCAGGGGTCGGTCCTGGGCAGCATTCCCACTAATTTTTCCCACCCATATGCGGAATTAATTTTATGTGCACCAATATGGAGGTGATATGTGAGGGTTGGGGTGCAGGGGTGAGGGCTCCGGCTGGGGGTGCAGGCTCTGGGGTGGGGCTGGGGATAAGGGGCTTTGGGTGCAGGAGGGGGCTCTGGGGCTACGGCAGGGAGAGAGGACTCCCCCTAGCTCTCTCTCCCCGCAGCAACACTTGGGCTCTGAGGGAGAGGCGCCTCTCCCTGCTGAGGCATCTCTGGGGTTGGGGCTGAAGGATAGGCGCCCTTTCCCTGGTCCCAGCAGGTCCAGGCCTGGACTGGGTTCAAGCCAGGGAAGGGGCGCTCCGCTGTGCCTGGGTCCCGGCCGTGCCGCCCTGGGTGCGCCTGGGGCTGGGCTGTCCACGCCACCCTGGCCGTGGCTAGGGCTGGGCTGGGCTGGGCCACACTGCTTCTGCCGTGCCTGGGTCCAGGCCGGGCCAGGCCGCTCCGGCCATACACAGGGTTGGGCTGGGCTGGGCCGCTCTGTCCATGTTTGGGTCTGGGCCGGGCCAGGCCCCTCTTGAGTCTGCGCCACCCCAAGCTGCTCCTGGGTCCGGGCTGGGCTGGGCCGGGTCAGGCCACCCCGGCAGGGCTGGGTGCCCTGGCCATGGCAGGTTGGGGATGGGGGAGGGGCACCCTGGCCACGTCAGGTTGGGGGCCTGGTTAGGTTGGGGCTGGGGGAGGGGTGCTCCTCCCCCGGCCAGTCCCCAGCCACAGCAAGTCCCTGGGCAGGTTCCATGAGTACCTGCATGGCACTAAATAGGCTGCTGCATAGCCGCACAGTTTACAGGGAACTTAGGTCCTGGGGTCAGTTTTGTTCAACATCTTCATTAATAATCTGGATGATGGGATGGATTGTACCCTCAGCAAGTTTGCTGCCAACACTAAGCTGCAGGGAGAGGTAGATACTCTTGAGGGTAGGGATAGGATACAGAGGGACCTAGACAAATTGGAGGATTGGGCCAAAAGAAATCTGATGAGGCTCAACAAGGACAAGTGCGGAGTCCTGCACTTAGGATGGAAGAATCCCATGCACCGCTACAGGCTGGGGACCAACTGGCTAAGCAGCAGTTCTGCAGAAAAAGACCTGGGGATTACAGTAGATGAGAAGCTGGATATGAGTCAACAGTGTTCCCTTGTTGTCAAGAAGACTAAGGACATATTGGGCTGCATTAGTAGGAGCACTGCCAGCAGACTGAGGGAAGTGATTATTCCGCTCTATTCAACACTGGTGAGGCCACATCTGGAGTATTATGTCCAGTTTTAGGCCCCCCACTACAGAAAGGATGTGGACAAATTGGAGAGAGTCCAGCGGAGAGCAACTAAAATGATTAGAGGGCTGGGTCACAAGACTTAGGAGGAGAGGCTGAGGGAACTGGGGTTATTTAGTCTGCAGAAGAGAAGAGTGAGGGGGGATTTGATAGCTGCCTTCAACTACCTGAAGGGGGGTTCCAAAGAGGATGGAGCTCAGCTGTTCTCAGTGGTAGTTAGGGTGACCAGATGAAATGGACAAAATATCGGGATACATGGGGGAAGCAAAAAAAAAAAAAAGCGACCAAAGCTGCAATATCAGGACAAATGGCGTCCCGACCGTGCATCAGCTGGGACGTGGGACAAAGAACTAAAAATTGGGACAGTCCCAATTTTATCGGGTCACCCTAGTGGTAGCAGATGACAGAACAAGAAGCAGTGGTCTCCAGTTGCAGTGTGGGAGGTCTAGGTTGGATATTAGGAAAAACTATTTCACTAGGAGGGTAAAATTAGGTGCCTTTCGCCTGGAGCCCTAGGAACTGGGAAAGGGTGTGAGTGCCTAAATTAAGAGGGTTATGCCTTGAGCCCTAGGAACTGGGTAAAGGTGGGTGCCCCTAGAGCAGAGGTGGGCAAACTACAGCCGCGGGCCACATCTGGCCCGCGGGACCGTCCTGCCCGGCCCTTGAGTTCCCGGCCAGGGAGGTTAGCCTCCGGCCCCTCCCCCGCTGTCCCTCATCCTCGCAGCCTCACCTCGCCGTGCCGTCAGCACTCTGGCCTGCGGCTCCTGGCTGGCTGGCTCCAGCAGGGCTGCGAGCTCCTGCTGCTCTGAGTGGCATGGTAAGGGGTGGGGAGCGGTGTGAGGGGGTTGGATAAGGGGCAGAGGGTCCCGGGGGGGCAGTCGGGGAGCAGGGGGCAGTTGGATGGGGCGGAGGTTCTGGGGTGGAAAGGGCAGTCAGGGGACGGGGAATAGGGGGAGTTGGATAGGTGTGGGAGTCCCAGGGGCCCTGTCAGGGGGCGGGGGTGTGGATAGGGGGCGGGGCTGTCAGGGGACAGGAAGCAGGGGGGTTGGATGGGGTGGGGGATCCTGGGAGGGGGCAGTTGGGGGACCAGGAGCAGGGGGTTTGGATGGGTCAGGGATTCTGAGGGGGGCAGTCAGGGGGCGGGAAGTGGGAGGGGGCGGATGGGGGCAGGGGCCAGGCTGTTTATGGAGGCACAGCCTTCCCTACCCTGCCCTCCATACAATTTTGCAACCCCGATGTGGCCCTTGGGCCAAAAAGTTTGCCCACCCCTGCCCTAGAGCGTAAGTAACAGAATTTTGTGCGGGTAACAATTAGGCTAACCAGTAACGTACAGAAAGTTTTCAGCGAAGGAGCACTCTTTGACACACACCTGGTATGGCCCCTGCTTTACTGTGAATCGGGCCAGTCCCAGTGTTTATCAGGTAGAAATCCTAAATGGGAAAAATGGGAAACCCTGGTGGAAATGGTTTCATTCCTCACAGCTGAAAGAGTGGAAGGGTAAACCATCTGACCCACAAGGAATAGTATAACTGTCTTCTCCATCCTGCCAGCCACCCTTCTTGGCTAGCAAGAAGGAACAGCTTGGGGCCTTCGGAAAATACGCATCGGGTGGGCTTGTCAGTGCGTACCCCGATGTTGAGGCAGAAAAAGGCCAGAGAAGTCTTCAACTTATTATGGCCACACTCACATAGGTCACTGTTTCATGTTCACCATGCAGTATTGGTCCCAGACTCTCCCAGTATATACGGGGGGAGTGTGGGAGTTTGTTCTCTCTTCTCTGCCCCCTCACAGATCCCGAACATGAGCCATGACATCCCATCATTGCACCAGCACCCTGCTGTTCACAAGTGTCTGGAGTCTGATGCTGTCCAGGCTCTATGCTGAACCTGCGATCCCTCTGAACCTCTGGAGGTGCTTGTCAGCTGGAGCCCAGGAAGTAAAATTGCTGTGCCACATGCATGGATTCTATGGGAATGGAAGCAATCCCCTGGCCCTGCAGCATCACTACCAGTTCTATGCTGTCGGCAGCTCCTCAGGTTGGGCCAACAATAAAAAACAGTTTTAAATTTTGACCCTCTGATCACAAACTTCACTCTCCTCTGACATTTAAGAGCCCCAATTTCAGGACCCCGTGTGTTGAAATTGGATCAACAAGAACATTTTGTTCTTCAACTTCAGAATTCTCTGAAGGAGGTTCAAATCCATTTAGAAGGTATGACTATCTCTCACATAGCACCTGTATGCGCTCCCTTGATTGGAACTACCAATAAGGGTTGGGATGAATGGGTAAGAATGTGGCAAGGGGCTGACCATGTAAATAGAGTACAAAGGGAATTAAGTGACTGGATTGCACCTGCAGGAACAGGAATCTCTTTAGTTGATGCGGCAAACATAGTTTATTAGCCAGAACTTCTATCATATGCCACTGAAAATATAGGAAAGATGGTGTGATAAATGAAGGGGGGGAAGAGGGGTAGCTCCCTTTTATGGACACCCAGCCAGCCAGTTAGCTATAAAATCCCTCTTAGTAGCTGTTCTCAACTTGCTTTACCTGTAAAGGGTTAAAAAGTCTCCCTGCTATGCATAAGTAAAAGAAAGGGAGTGGGCACCTGACCAAAAGAGCCAATGGGAAGACTAGCACTTTTTAAAATTGGGGAAAAAACTTCCCCTTTGTCTATCTGTGGTTGCTCTCGGGGAGAGGCAGACAGGGAGCAACTATGCTGTAAGAAGCTTGGGGCCAGGTATGAAAAATCATCAGTATCATACCTAGAAACTACTCATCTGAAATCCCAGATATGTAAGTAGATCAGGAAATGTCTAGGAAGATGCTATTAGGTTTCTCTCTTTTTATTTCTTTATGGCTTGTGGACTCTTCTGTGCTAAGCCCAAATGCTTTTGTTTTGCTTATAACCTTTAAGCTGGACCTCAAGAAACTATTCTTGATGCTTAATCATTGTAGTTGTTCTCTTTAAATCTAGCAATAGCCTAAGTTCCCAAATGTATTTTCTTCCTTTTTCTTTTTTTAATAAAATTTACCTTTTTTTAAAGAACAGAATTGAATTTTTGTGTCCTAAGAGGTTTGTGCATGTTGTTTTAATTAGCTGGTGGCAACAGCTGATTTCCTTTGTTTTTCTTTCTCAGCTCTTCCCTGGAGGGGAGGTGAAAGAGCTTGAGGGTACCCCACAGAAAGGAATTCCCAAGTGCGCCTTCCTGGGTGCTCAAAGGGCTTTGGCACTTGGGTGGTGGCAGCATCTACCCATCCAAGGTCAGAGAAAAGCTGTAATCTTGGGAGTTTAATACAAGCCTGGAGTGGCCAGTATTAATTATTAGAATCCTTGAGGGCCCCCGCCTTCTGCACTCCAAGTGCCAGAGTGAGGAATCAGCCTTGAAAGATGGGAACCCCATTAACAGCATCTTTGAAACAGTTAAGTGAGGAACAGCAGTTAATAAGTAAGGTATTTCCTGGGTGGGAAAGACTCATAGAAAAAGATGAAGAGTTAATGATGTCTGATGTACAGTCCCTCCAGAATAATGTCTCATTGACCTCAGCATGTGAGCAAACTCAGGCTCTCACCCAGAACGTAATCATGGGAATGATTCGGCAAGCCATAGCCGGACAAATTCCCATGGAGGCAATCAACTTGATTCAGTCCCATGTAACGGAAGAAGAATTAGTCCTATGGCCCTGGTGGAGACTAGTTAATGCTTTGTACAATCACCACCAGCAAAGCTTGCAGTTATTCTTGATAACTGTGGCAGGTAAAGAAATTAGAGTAATCCACCCAGTAGTCCCACTGGGATTACAGACAAATGATAACTCAATAATGTACTCCAGAGATCCTAACACTTGGGCCTGGCAGAAAGATAATGTTTGGAACACAGTAAATGTAAAGGAGTGTAGGAGGAAAGAATGTTTGGGCTATATCTGTGAAGACCAAGCATTGGAGGAACAGGATGAATACTTCTTCCCACAACCTGGGAATAAGTCTCACTGTTCCTTCAATGTTACCCAGGAAAAGGGGTCTTGATTTTATCTATCTTGGTAAAGCACGTGTGTGTAAGAACAAAATGTAATATTGTATTGATTAATAGACATTGGATTCAACCCATGGTGCCTTACGTTAATTGCTGTTTCCGTAATGTAACCACTATTGTTAGTTGTAATATTAAGTGTACAGTGCCTATATGGACTGTACAACATTTAAAAGCCTATCCTGAGCTCTACAAGGAGGTTTCTCCCATTTCACTGGGAATGGGTCTCACTGCCATTAAGGGACTATTAACTCATCCCTCCTTACAGACTGAGCTGCAGAAGCGCCGAACTTTTCGGGAGAATGGCAAACTCGAGATTCAACACCACAACCAGGAGCTCTTTAGGCTAGCAGCTACACAGGCCATCACTCCTGGCGGGAGACTTTGCTTGGGTGGAGCCCCAGTGCAACAGGTCTTTTGAATATCATGCTTCACCCCATTGTGGTGATCATCAGTTTCCAAATTATACAAGCAATTAGTCTTGTTCTACTGGTTTGCTGGATCCTGTGACTGATGCGGTGGCTGCAATGGATTGAAGATCAGACTCGGTACCACAGAGTAAGGATGTGATGGGGATACTCGCTCATTGCAAGCACCCTATCAAAGGGGGAACTTGTTACCTAGCAGGGGGAACCAGGGCACAGTACCCAGCCTGTCTGACTCATGAAAGACACCCGCCCACCCCCAGCCTCTGCTTGAACAATATCTTTATCAGAAGAAAGGCTTACAAAAAGCAATGAAAAGGCAGTGGGAGGCACACCTAAACCCCTGGGATAAGCATGACAGGATTAAGGAAACTCCCCTAGCTTCATTTGCATCAAAGATGGGACAAGTAGACATCTCCATTAGCATACAGAATGGAGAAGAGAGATTCCAAGGCAAGAACCGCACGGAACTCTGGAACCAGAAAAGAAGGGAAGCACTGCATGATAGGGGATCTCCGCTCCAGATGTTAATGAACCCACGCCTGCACACACCCAGCTCAGTAGTTACCAGACCAATTCTAGTAATAAATCCTTTATTGGTATCCAAAATAGTGAAGCTGCCTAATTGCACTGTGAGCTCCCTCCAAGGAACACTGCCCATAGCCAGGAGTGATCAGCTTCCATGTCTAACCTGAACAAAACAACTTTGCTACACTCCCTTGTTTACATATAAACAAATCTAGTGCTCTCCCTTGAGCCATTGTTGTTTCTCTACAAAAACCCCTATCCATGCTCAAGTAAGTGGTGTGATGCCTGGATCCAGAGCCTGTATCAGTGCCATTGGGACTTCATCTTCTCCTGACTGATCATGCTGGGGGCTCTGCCTGTCTCCAGCACTCTGGACCCTAAGCTACCCCCACCACCTGGGACCCCCGATCGATTCAAGCTTCATGGAGTGGTAAGAACCCAGCTCTCTCTCTCTCTCTAAGTATAGCCTTCTGACCCTGACTTCTGTGATCGGTTATAGTTTTCTAAACCTAACTTTTATAATCAAGTGCAAGTTAGATTTAATATTATAACTGTTTTGTTTGTTTGGCTCCCCTATGGTTATTACCTGGCAATAAATAACTTTCATGATTAAGCTGGTTGCTTCTCTCTCTCTCCCCTTCATGAGTGTTTTTTGGTTTCCTCATTCACTCTGCAGCAACGCTCCTTGTACCTAAGCTAAAGATCCCTGCAGCGCCCAAAAATCCTGTGGGGTTTGCTCATGAAGTGGGCTACTGCCAGAACAATTGTAACGTGAAAGTGGGGATAGAGATGTGCTGAACCTGGGACATATGAGGGTGGCAGCTTGGAGGTGCTGCTCGACCCAGCCTGCTGAGTCCAGGGACATATAAGGGGTCAGGTGTGTGTGTGTGTGTGTGTGTGTGTGTGTGTGTGTGTGTGTGTGTGTGTGTGTGTGTGTGTGTGATTCTGGGGCTCGAAGAACCCAGCCCTGGGGAACCTAGGTCCTCCAGGATAGCTCCATTGGGAGGGACTTGCAGCAGGGAGAAGTAGAGCTCTGTATGAGAACACAAGTGACACAAGCAGTGCATTGATAGAAGTACAGAACCACCTCTCCTCCCCAGAAGAGTAATCCTAATAAACGAGGATACCCCAAAGTAACGGGCAAAGCTGGTAATAGCCGCCCCATGCAGGGAGCCCAGCCCTCCCTGAGTACATGCTTGGCCTTTCCCCTGCCCCTCCCAGAAAAGGGCCATTTCCTCCCATCAGGGTCTGTAGACAAGGAAGGTGCCCGCAGCCCCTGGGCTCTGCTCCAGGGAAGGAGACGGAGTCACATCATCAATGTCTGGGCAATTTCTGCCTCAAGGAGCTGATGCTCATCACACTAATGGGCTGAAGTCCGTGGGGCCTTTGCAGGCCTGGTGCTGAGGGAGCTGCTCTCGGAGAGCTCTTCCCGTGGGCGGTTACGCTGGATTAGGCAGATTTGCTCCCTGTCTCCAGAACCCAAGTCTAAAGGAAACCTGAGCAATGACTCACAGCATAACACTTTTGCTGCTTGTCCTGCACTGCGCCCACTGTGCTGCCTCCACATTGCACTAACTCAGTGGATCTGTGGACTCATGGTACCTGGTCTGCTCAGCAGCACCAAACACTTCCAGGCTTTGGATACGCTGTGCGGGCTTTGATATGTGCCTGAACTTTCTTATCCCCTTGTAGTTTTACACCCCTCAGCCACAACTCCCTGCAGAGTGGCTGCTCAGGGAGCCCCAGGCGGACTTTGCATACCCTGCACTGGGGATGAGGAACGAGTGGAGGGGACCTTACCTGTTGCCTCATGTCCTCCACTCCAGATTCTTTCCTGTTGGCATCCTTGTTTCCTGCCATGGCAGCTCGGGTTCCTTCTTGCACACCTTGGCTTCCTTTAACTTCTGCCGTTTCATTAGCTGCCCCTGGCACAGCCTCCTCCTGCACGGCATCGTGTGGCTCAGCGCACTTCACCTCCTCCTGCAAGTCTGCAGGGGCTCCAGCACCCTGCGCTCCTGGGGCCTGTAGCCCCTCCCCCTTGCTTTGGTCATGTCCATTCCCTGGGGTAAGGTCTTGGAGGTCAACGTGCTGCAGTGAACCTGTCTTACCAAACCTCTTCCCCACCGGCCCATTGGTGGGAGCATCTGCCTTGACTGGTGCATTAGGAAGATCTTCCCCTTGGCCTGTTCCATTTGGACAACCCTCTGTCTGGATGGTTCCATTTTGCAGACCCTCCTGATGGAGCTGTTCATTGCTATGGGCCGCTGGGTCTCTGGCCCCAGCTTCCTTGCTGCCATCAGGAAGTGACACATCCTGCTGCTCTGGGAAAATGGGCTTCTTCTCAATGTGGGTCACATGAAACCTACCAGGGCAAGAGAGGCAGGTCACAAGTGGTGATGGCTCCCTCCTACAATCTCACCCAGCCCTTCAATGTGCCGGCACTGCCCTCCAGCTTCAGACACCTTGTTCCCATCCTATCGCTATGCCAATGCCGCCCTCAGGCCTTGGACCCCTCGTTCCTATCCTATCACCGTGCCAGCACCGCCCTCCAGCCTCTGACCCCTTGTTCCCATCCTATTGCCATGCTGGCACCACCCTCCACCTCAGACCCCTTGTTCCCATTCTATCTCCGTGCTGGTGCTGCCCTACAGCCTCTGACCCCTTGTTCCCATTTTATCGCCATGCCGGTGCTGCTCTCCAGCCTCGGACCCATCATTTCCATCTGTGATGGGGTATGCATACCCCGAACTAGGCAGGAAAGGGTTAATCCCACACAGTGGGCAGAGGAAATCCCACCCCTCAAATCCTCTGGGCATGTTCCAACTGCTGTGCTAGTATAAAGGAGAGCAGCCCAACTCAGTCTGTGCTGACTGCCAAGGAGAAAGGACCTGTGGTGAAGGCTCCAGCCCAGAAGCTGTTACAACACTTGCCTGCGGGAGCTGGAGAGCCCAAGACCCAGACTGGAGACCTGTTGCCTACAGCTGAGCAGCTGGAGTCAGAGTCCCAGGGAGTTACCTGTGCCGAGGAGCCCAGAGAGCCTGACATCACATGGACTGCAGCTTCAGGAAGCCCGGTAGGAAGTAACCCAGGGAGATGGAGTGAGTGGAATCTCCCACCCATGTAAGGTCAGTGTGTTGTGGTTGAATTCCCCACTGACCCAGTGGTAGACTATTCCGCCACTGTTAGGGCCCTGGGTTGGGACCTGGTGTTGTTGGGTGGGCCTGGATCCCCTACCCTGGCCGCCACCCCCTTTGGTGGCAGCCCCCAGATTTGGCCATTAGGCTGTGCTGCCCTGCACTCGAGGGCCGCTATATTGACTCCAGCCACTAGGCCACATCGCCCTATGCTCATGGGCAGCCACATTTTCTCAGGCCAATAGACTGTGCTGTAAGGATAAGGCCTTTTCCTGTAGCCATATCGTAAGGCCTAAGTCCTTTGTTTGCAGCCATATTAGGAGAGCAGCAGCCATTAGCTAAGAAGCAGGAAGTCACATCCTCACATTCCATCTCGATTACATTAAAACAAGGTAATATTGGGCTGTTAAGAAGGCGGTCCTGTCCTAATAGCACCCACCAGATAAAGAAACAGAGCTTAAGATGGTTAAAGAAAACTTAGTTTGATAGTGTTCTGTCTGGCAGGAAATCACTTATTAATAGTTGTGGTTGTGAAATCCTCATTTCTTTATTGTTTTATCTTTATGGTATCCACTTCTCGATTGTTTCTGTCTGTTATATAATTAAGTTTGCTAGATGTAAATTAATAAGGTGGTGGGGTATGATTAGGCTAGAGAATTTTGTTACAATATGTTAGGATTGGTTAGTAAAATTTTAGTAAAATGATTGGTTAAGGTATAGTTAAGCAGGACTCAAGTTTCACTATATAAACTGGGGTCCAAGAAGAAGACCAGCGGAAGGAACAGAAGAATAAGAAGGAAAGACCGGGAAGAAGAAAAAGAACTCACCTCTAAGACAGAGCTTAAGATCAAAGCTGCTATGAATCCTCTGCACGACCATGACATGCAGTAACCAGAATCCAGATGAGATTGACCTTGCCTGGTCATCAGGGAAAGTCCGCCTGCCTGATCAGGATTGGTGAGTGTAGCATTGTATGCTTAGCATGTGTATTCTGCTTGGTAATTTGTTAATAAATAAAGGATAAGGATATTACTGTGTGAGGCTCTTTCACTGGTAAAAGGTCCTGCAGACCCACAAAGAGTACACCCTGAGCACTAGGAATTGGGTAAGGGTGTGTGTGTCTAAATTAAGAGTGTTATGCCTTGAGCCCTAAGAACTGGGTAAAAGTGGGTGCCCCCTCGAGTGTGTGAGTAACAGAGAATTTTGTACAGGTAACAATGCAGCCCAGAACCGAAGGGCCACCACTTTGACTCTGGCCATCGGGCCACATTGTTGAGGCCCAGGACAGTTGGGGTAGACTAATTGCAGTGTCAGCATACTCACAATTCCCCCCCCCCCCCCCACAAGGGGGACAGGGTGTGCATACACCACCACACCATCCTATTTCCATCTTGGTGCCGCCCTCCAGCCTCGGACCCCTCGTTCCCATCCTACTGCTGTGCTGATGCCCCCCTCCAGTCTCTGACCCCTAGTTCCTTTATATTTTCTTTCAACATACTGTAATTGAATCCTGAACTCTCATTCTGACTCTTCCTTCATGCTGGTACTTACATCTGACCCCATCAAGCCAACCCCTTCAGATGTCACTAATGACCTCTGACTTCCACAGGCCATCTGATGTTGGACCTCAGACCCTCCACAACACTTCAGCATGCTTGCTGACAACTGACCTCTGACCCTCTTCATGAAAACACCTTCATTATGCACATCCTGAACCCCTCCCCCCCACACACACACCTTGCTCCTGCCCCTTGGCCATGCTTCTCATGACCCCAATTTCATTGCTCCTGCCCCTTGGACATGCTGCCCTCCCTGACCCTGATCCTCCTCTTTGTACACATTTCCCTTCATGCTTTGTAGAATGGCTGTTGCTGTCATATTTGTCTTGCTAGCTGGTCACAAAGCTCTGAGAGAGGCTGACTGACAGCAGCTGCCCGTTTTAACCTCATGGTGTAAGATGAGACCAGCCTGAAGTCATCCTCCAAAGAGGGTACCATTTCAGTTACGAATACCCTCTCAAGGGAGAAGGCATGTGTCTCTCTCCATTTGTTTATCCCTCACGCCAGTTGGTATGAAGATTGTCTGGTTAACTTTCCTACTGACACGCATGGGACAGTCCCACGTGATTTCCAAATGGTGCGTTGCCCTGTGTGGCTCGGCTTCTGGAGAGAAGGCATTTTTCTCTAGCAAATGGAGCATTAGCCCCTTCTCCCCTCCCCAGTGGCCCTGCAAGCCATGAACTAGAGTCAAGTCACTAGAGGCTGCTGGCAGCTTGTCCTCAGGCCCTGCCTTAGGTCCCTTTGCCCCCTGACCCTAGAAGACCCCTGACACCAACAGTGGTGTCAGGGGTCTCCTGCCCCTGCATGGCAGGAGAGCAGGAGTCATCTGCTGCTGAGTCGCTGGGCCTGTGAGCAAAGGGCACTGTGCTGACTATCAGCGAGCATGCATCACTCAGCCAGCAGAGCCAAGCCAGGGAAGTGGGAACTGCCTACTTTCCCTAGGGGGAGAGGACACAGGGATCGGCTTCCCTTTGCTTTATATGGAAGGCAGGTAGTCAGTGGGCACTGGGCAGAGGAAAAGCTCTCTCTCTTCCAATATGGACTGTAAAGAGGTGGGGGAGGGGGCACTTGCCTGGGAGCAAGGCGCCCTTGGCTCTGACCTTGCTCTGCTACTGGCTCAAGGGGTGAGTTTGGGCGAGACCCTGTCCTCTCTCTTTCCTCAAATCAGTATTAATGTAAGAGGCCAGTGTTGCCATGGATGGACACCCCTCTCTGCATAGACCCAGTGCTGTGGTGCGGAGCCGTAAACACGTAGTCGGGGCCCCAATGCTCATGTTGCCAGGAACCTGTTGGGCTGCACTAACTAAGAGGGGAGGAGTAAGGGGGCAGGAGAGAGACTCTCCCCAGGACCCCTCCTTTCTAGGGTGACCAGACAGCAAGTGTGAAAAATCAGGACAGGGGTTGGGGGGTAATAGGAGCCTATATAAGAAAAAGACCCAAAAATCAGGACTGTCCCTATAAAAACAGGACATCTGGTCACACTACTCCTTTCTCCCTTTCCACGGTGAACCCTAAGAACTCCTTTACTCCAACTGCCACAGGACACACCCAGGGGTGGCGAGTCATATGGGTCCATGGTGCCCGGGCTCCAGCAATATTCAGGGCCCGTGGGCCTGGCTCCACCAATGTTCGGGGCCGAGACCCGGCCCTGCCTGCTGCCCCCACACGCCACCCCCAAATGTCCCCCAGCACTCCCCTGTTGCCCCCACGCACCTTCCCCTGGGCCCTGGAGCATCCCTGCCTCAGACGGACGGCTGTCCCCTGCAGCCCCGCACTGCGCTGTCCTCTGCTGGCTCCCAGCATCACCTGCCGCTGCAGGGTCCCAGCGCCCCCCGCCTCCCCCTACCATCCACTAGTGCCAGGGCAGGTTGACCCTGACTCTGCCCTTCCGCCTCAGGCCCTTCCCTTTTCCGGCGGGACCCTCCACCGCTCACAGTCACCTCTCCTGCCCCACGCTGGGCAAGGGACATGGCAGAGGGGCATTGCTGGCACATCTACCAATGTGATATATGCCATCATGTGCCAGCAATGCCCCTCTGCCATGTACATTGGCCAAACCAGACAGACAATCTCTACGTAAAAGAATAAATGGACACAAATCAGACGTCAAGAATTAGAACATTCAAAAACCAGTCAGAGAACACTTCACTCTCTCTGGTCGCTCGATTACAGGCCTAAAAGTGGCAATTCTTCAACAAAAAAACTTCAAAAACAGACTCCAACGAGTGACTGCTGAATTGGAATTACTTTGCAAACTGGACACCATTAAATTAGGCTTGAATAAAGACTGGGAGTGGATGTGTCATTACACAAAGTAAAACTATTTCCTCATGTTTATTTTCCCTCCCCACTGTTCCTCACACATTCTTGTCAACTGCTGGAAATGGCCCACCTTGATTATCACTATGAAAGGATTTTCTTTTTTCTCTCCTGCTGGTAATAGCTCACCTTACCTGATCACTCTTGTTACAGTGTATATGGTAACACCCATTGTTTCATGTTCTGTGTATATAAAATCTCCCCACTGTATTTTCCACTGCATGCATCCGATGAAGTGAGCTGTAGCTCACGAAAGCTTATGCTCAAATACATTTGTTAGTCTCTAAGGTGCCACAAGTACTCCTTTTCTTTTTCCCAGAAAAGTTGGCGTCAGCTATGCCTAGCCTGCTTGATGGCCCATTAAGGATCATCAGCTATACAACTGACCCATTGAGAAAAGGCAGAAACACCTTGTGACTCAGCAAGGTATGCAGGGACATGCCTATGGACAGAACTCTGAGGTTTTTCCAGGCCATGTGATGGACAGCTTGTCCTTGGGACAAAGAAAGAAAGACCACATGGCAAGAGACTATAAAAAGCTACTGCAGCTCCTCCATCTTGTCTTCAATCCTGCTTCTGACCTCTGGGGGGACTTTGCTACAAAATGAAGCTCTGAACAAAGGACTGACTGACCCATCCCAGCTGTGGATGTACTCCAGAGACTGGATTTGAGCCTGCAGTTTATTCTATCACTGCTACAAGCCTGACCCAAGAACTTTGCCGTGACTGTATGTAACTGATTCCATTTAACCAATCCTAGCTCTCATCTATATCTTTTTCCTTTTATGAATAAACCTTTAGATTATAGATTCTAAAGGACTGGCAACAGCGTGATTTGTGGGTAAGATCTGATTTGTATATTGACCTGGGTCTGGGGTTTGGTCCTTTGGGATCGAGAGAACCTTTTTTCTTTTAGTGGGGTATTGGTTTTCATAACCATTTGTCCCCATAACGAGTGGCACTGGTGGTGATACTGGGAAACTGGGGTGTCTAAGGGAATTACTTGTGTGACTTGTGGTTAGCCAGCAGGTAAAACCAAAGTCCTCTCTGTCTGGCTGGTTTGGTTTGCCTTGGTGTGCACAGAAACGCCAGCCTTGGGCTGTAACTGCCCAGCTTTAAGCAATTTGTCCCGAATTGGCACTCTCAGCTGGATCCTGCCAGAACCAGCAGCATTACAGCAGGGGATGAGGATGACAGCATGGCGTCTGCATGCCAGCGGGGGAGAAGCACTCTGTCTGGGCTGTGCACTTGGAAGGAATATATTGCAAAGGTTTCATGGATGATAAAAAGCAGGGGAAAGAATCCCTTAGTTACCCATCACTTAGAGCAGCAATTCTCAAACTTAGCAGCCCAAGGACCCCCATTTTGATTTAAAATTTTTCATGGACCCTCAAATCCCCCCATTCATCCCCAGGCCCTGTCCCCACTTCACTCCTTCCCCCAAGCCTCCACCCCCCCTCTTCCTGCCCCCACTCCTCCCCAATCCCTCCTCTTCTCCCCTCTTTCCACCCCCTCCCCTGAGCACACCTGTCCCTGCTCCTCCCCCTCCCTCCCAGTGCCTCCTGCATGTCATGGAACAGCTGTTCCCCGGCATGCAGGAGGCATTGGGAGGGAGGGGGAGGAGTTAATCAGTGGGGCCAGTGGCCCCGGACATGATTCCGCCCCCTCCCCTAAGTGCACCCTGTCCCCGCTCCTCCCTCTCCCTCCCAGCACCTCCTGCACGCTGCTGAACAGCTGTTTTCCAGTGTGTAGGAGGCGCTGGGAGGGAGGGGGAGGAGTTGATTAGAGAGGCCTGCGGACCCCCTGGAGTACCAGTTTGAGAAACGCTGACATAGAGAACAAAGGGGTCAGCACCCTCTGATCCTGTGAACGGTAGAGCCTCCTGCCTCAGGGCCAGGCAATGGAGACAGCTTGATGGAAATGAGAAACCTGCTTAGGAGAAGATTATAGCTTGCTAAAGTTAAGCTGTAGTCACTAGAAAGACTGTTTTGTGTTTGTAACCAGACCTGTCTTTTTCTCTAGCTTAGTATCACTTAAATCTCTGCTCTTTATAAATAAACTTATTCTTAGTTTTACTATAAACTGCCTCCGTGCTGTGGATTAAGATGAAGTGGGTGTCCATGGCTGGGCTAACGGGCTAGTGGGGTGTACTGTCTCTTTGCAGGCAGTGAAGCTAATCATTTCTGTGAGTGCCCAGTGAGAGGGACTGGCCACTGCTTGGGACATCTCTGGGGAACTCGGGAGCTGGGTTCGCTGACTTATACTGCAAGGCTTTGACTTGCAGAGTTGCGAGGAGTCGGTGGAAAGGCAGGCTGGCATGGCAGGGGGCTGACACAGTTCAAGCACCAGCAAAGCTCTCCCTTGCTAAGGCAGAGATGTAACACCGAGGCTTACAGTTCTGGGCTCCTTGAGGAGAGCGTCACACACAATAACTGCTAAGGCTGACAGAAATGTGGTGGAGACACAGTGCAGGAGGGAACATCTTTTATGGGATCAGCTTCTATTGGTGGAAGGAACAAGCTTTCGAGCTACACACCTTCCACCAACAGAAGTTGGTCCAATAAAACATACTACCTCACCCACCTTGTCTCTCTCAGAACCTAAGGCCAACCTGGTTACAGCACACGTGCAGACAGACATGTGGTGGTCGGTCTCGCCAAGTACCTGCCCACGGAGAAGACCGTGGTCTCTCTAGGGTGCATCTTGCCTTTGCCATCCTTGGATCTGCCTTGGCGCTGCAGTGGGGGCCTCTTCCTCTTGCTGCAGTGAATGCACGGTGCCTGAGTGGAGCCCAGGTGCACCGTGTGGTGATGTGGCAGGCCCCCATCCTGGCTGTTACGATGTGGACAAAGGCTGCAGTAGGAGAGCAAACAAAGAGACAGTCAGTTCCTTTCGCCTGGGGGTCCACCTCTCGCATTGGCCTGGCTTCAGGTCATTGTACTCTGAGAGGCAGCCGCTCTTGAGGAAATGCCCCTTTATCTCACAACATGAGGGCAACAGGATGGAGGCAGGGAAGGCATGTGCCAGCCTGCTGGCAGGGCAGCATTCACATGGAGTCAAAGAAATGAGGCCTCCATATATTGGAGGATCTGGCTTCTCCACGGCTGAACCATAAGGCCTCAACCTCTCCTCTTCCTCATCAATGGCAAGATACTTTCCAGTCACCCACTGAATCTGAGTGGGACTGGCCAAGGGGCTGGAGCGAACTCAGGGGGCCTCAGAATGGAGTGCCTCCCATGGCACTGCTGATCCCTAAGATCTTTGTGTGATGGGCTCAGAAAAAGTTAACTGGAGCTGGAGAGGCAAATTAGCTCATCAGGTCACACCAGAAGGGAATGCCAGGCTCAGTTAAGGATGGTTCTCAGTGCACAGTTTAAAGAGAGGGAGTCTGGGGCAGAAGGGGGCTTCAGAGAGAAACTCTGTAGTCCCTCTCTTGGCAGTAGAGAAACCAGAGACTGGTGGGGACCAGGAGGAAGCCCGTGGGAGAGTTGGCCCAGGGATCCTGTCCTAAGTGGAGAAGTCTGGCAAGAGGCCAGGAGAGACACAGAGTAGCCAGGGGGGTGGAGCAGGCTGTGGTGGTGAACCCTGGTAAAAGGCTAAAAGTCTGGGGGAGAGAGTCCAGGGAGGTGTTTAGTGGAGGAGTAGTGGAAAGGAAGGAGAAGGATGTAAGGCAAAGCTCGTGGAGGGCAGAGGTTGGTTTTGGTTTGGGATTTATTGGTGGATTCCAGGGGAGAGGCTTGTGAGTCCTGGTCCTGAAAGAAGGGTGAACGTAGAGAGGCTGATGAAGTAGATCTGGGCTGCTGGTTATAGGTCCCTGGACTGGAACCCAGCATACAGAGCAGGCCTGGGTTCCCTGCCAGTCACTGGAAAAGGTGGTGTGAAGCCCCATGATATAAGGGGATAAGGACTTTTGAGAGACCTGAGATAAGAGGAGGTAAGAAGCATGGGGCCCAGAGTTGGGGCAAAAGACCTGATGTAAGGATGTTGGACTTCTGTGGTGCGGGACTTCCTGCTCAACAGGAGGGTGGGGCTACACCTAACCTGGCCGGAGGGCCGAGGTGTGAGAAGAGGCAGATCGCCAAAGCACTGGAGTGGCTGCCAGCAGGGGCTGCTAGAGCAGAAAGAGCTTCTCTGCTGCACCCAGTTGACTCCTGCACACCTTGCAAGAGTCACAGAGTGGTGGATGCATGCCTCACCTGAGCATTGGCACCGGCACATCCCCTTCACTGTCCCCCAGCATCTCCTTCAGGGCCTCCACATTTGCTGGCAAAGAGAAGAACAAGGAAATGTGTGAGGGAGCCAGGTGCTTGGGAAAGCCCACCGAGCTGAGCCAGGAAACACCCACCTTCATTCTGAATGATACATCTCACTATCTTCTCCACCGTGTCCTCATTTAGCTCCTCCTCTTCGTCTGGAAGGAGAGAAAGTGGCAGCAAGTGAAGGGATTCAGGCAGTCGCCTGGTGAGGAGACCATCCACAGCCAGCCCCAGCTCTGAAGTACAACAGAGTAAAGCCCAGTGCTCCCCAGCTACATATGGAGAGCCCTGAAAGCAGAGCTCCCCTGCCACCGTGCCCTGGGGCTGACACACCATGTGTCTGGGCCTTCTCGTTCACCTTCCAGCCTCAATGCTACAGGAACCCCTTAGCAGCAGCAGAAACTAGATGCTCTGGTACTTCATTCTCCTCTGCGGCGGGGGAAGGGGGGGCAGGAGGGAGGGAGGGAATCTTCACATCCCCCTCTTAGAAGACATGTGGTGGTAGGACCTTCAGCCCAGATCCTCAAAGGTACTTAAGCCCTCCCTTTCCCCCCCAGCCTAAATACCTTTGAGGTTCTGGGCCTTCATGCCTATGGCAAAGTAGGCAGATGGAGGTGGAATACTCATCTCTAATTTCATCCTATGAGGAACCATGGCTCCCCGTGGCAGTGGCTCCTGAACTCACTGGAGTTCAAAAGGCAGGAATATTACATCGTCCAAGAGAAACAACTTCAGATAAAATCCCAGAACGCAGCCCCCCTGAGACATGCATGCTTCACTGTCAATCATGCTCCTGGCTTTGCAGTGTGCTGGGGACCAGGGCAGGTAGCTGCAGGGCATCACTGAAGCCCACCACAGGAAGCTGGACTTCTGCTTCCTTAAGTCAAGGGGAACATGGTGTCAGATGCTTGGCCTTCGGCCCAGCCTGCCCCATCTTCCCCACCTAGAGTGCGGAAGGGTTGTTATGTTCCTAGTGTACATACGTACACAGACATTACCTAAACAAACAATTGCTCCTGTTTGGGTGGCTGCAATCTAACCCTATTTTATTATTTAAAATTCAGACAATAGCACATAGGAACTCCAAAAACCAGAGACAAAGCAGGCTGCTCCCTAAACCAGCGGCACAGCTCCGCCTGCATCACTGAAGCTTACTGTCTGCTGAATTGACTGCTACTTACACATGGCCTTCAGAACCCCCTCGGCTGCCAACAGGACTGGGAAACCCCAGAACATTTAAAATCTTAGCTCTGTAATTTTAGTTCAGTTTTCCATACACCATATGATTTATTTTGATTTAAGACCTGGTTTGAACGAATGGCCCTGAGCGATTTGTCATCGGACATCACAAACATTTCCTGGGACGCATTCCCCAAGGCCATGCTCATGTAGGGATGCCAGGTTTGCCTGGCCACTCTCAGAGCCTCATGTGTTCTGCTTGCAATGGGCAGAGCAAAATGTCAAGGAGGGGCCTCCTCAGTGGTTCCCATAGGGGCCCTGAATTCTGAGCCCCATGAAAACTTTTCTAGTTATTTAAAAGCTGAGCTGTACCATGAAGCGTGGAGTACCCGAGTACTATGCCAGCAGAGCTTGTAACTTTACGGAGGCCTGAAACTAACCATCCCCACAGCTGCAATCTCTGGGCCCGATCCAGCAAAGGAAAGACTCCCACTGATTTCAGTGGGCTTTGGATTGAGCCCTCTATTAGCTGAGTGTACAAAGCTAATGATTTCAGGGAAGCCCAGATATGTTTCCACTAAGCCAAGCTACTCAAACCTAGGTCTGAGGCTTCCTCGAAGTTCCACCTGTGCAGCTGTGGGAGGGGGTTCGATGGTGGTGAGAGCCACATGTGCTCCACGGAAGGTGTAAGCACTGCCAGCTAGAGATGCTCTGTGCAGTCCAAGCAAACTCAGCTCTCCCAAACCCACTGCTGAAATGCAGGACTCACTGCAGTTATGCAAGAGCTGCTCAGCCAGTCTGAGTTATGAAAGAAGCATGAAAAACACATATTTTTTCCACTTCAGTAAAAGCTAAGGAAATTACCAAACAACCGTGGCTAAGGCTGAGCTCTGGCTGATAATACATCGCCCCTTAGAACAGCACTGACAGAATGGCTCAGTGTCTGACTAAACACAATTAATACAGGAGATTTGCAGTGAAACTTCCATACTTGCAAACCAACCTTAACCCTACCCTCTCTTCCACCTCCAAACCAGAGCCCCTTAATGCTGCTCCTCTCACCCCTCCCCACTGGCAACACAGACCTTTCCCCAGCACCATGCCTACCCTCCCTCTCTACCTGCTCCCCCCAGACAGGCCAGAGGCTCAGTCACCCTCCTGCTCCCAGCCAAAGATTACATCATCTTGCATTTAATCTCTCACCTTCCATCTGGAGACAGTCCCCTCCCTCAGCTGCTGTCTCACTTGGGGCTAGAGAGTAGACTCAATGCCCCAGAAATGTATTAGCAGCCCCATTGCTCCTAACCTGATCACCCTCCCCGGAGGGATGGGAGATGCCATCTTTCACACTCCAGCCAGAAATCCAACTTTACCCCACCCAGTCAACATACACAGCAGCATAGCCAGAGCACTTCATATACCGAGCAGGGGCTTTACTTCTACTCCTCTCCCCACAGCTGGAGATGGGAGTGGCTGTCTGTAGGGCCCTGCTTGGCAGCACCTGACTCTGCCCTAAATCCCCTTCCCTCAGCTCTCACACCAAGTCACCTGGGGAGTGGCAAGCAGTACCGGGTTTACCATGGCGCCACTGCCCCCCCCATACCCAGCCCCCCCTACCTCATGCCCTGACTCCTGCACATACCCACCCCCACCCTGAGAACCAAATGGGAGCTCCTGCACCCCCACCCCCCACATCCCAATCTGCACCCCTCGCACCAAATGGGAGCTGCCCCTCGTAAGCACTCCACACCCCAACCCTGAGCCACCTCCTGCATCCTAACTCCTGGCCAGACCCTGCACTCCAACTCCCAGCCCGCTCCTGCACCCTAACTCCCTCCCAGACCCTGCACCCCGAGCCCTGACTCCTGCACCCCCTCATATACCCCCAGCCCCCTGCCCTCCCTGAGTCCTGCACCCCCCCACATCCCCACCTGCACCCCTCGCACCAAATGGAAGCTGCCCCAGGTAAGCGCTC